>NC_056747.1:1076826045-1076906045 GCF_019279795.1 Protopterus annectens | reverse complement strand
ATGGGATAGTCCTTTAGTGCCAGCATGAGCCAAGTCATGATGATAAATCCATGAAGCGTCAACTTGGCCTACTGGATTGGCAGGCTTTTTGACCTCTAGAACGTTCCAAATTTTTCCTTGAGGTAAAGCAGATACATGTCGGAAAGCTGGAACCAAATAACCTAAGAAACAGCTACCAGACCAGTTTCCCAGTAGCCATTTATAGGCTTTTCTGCCACATATAAAATACAATCCTTCTTCCAAGAGCATAGTGGAAATGTTTGTAGTAACATTATTATTGAACACTACTTGGGAGAGTACATCATATAAGTCTAACTTAAGTCGTGAGAGTTGTGAATAATTTGTCATTGTAGGGCTATTTTCAAAGATCCATACCTCTTTTAGACCCAACATCATTCCAGTCGCATTACAGGTCTGTCAGTCTGAATAATTCTTGAATGGTGCAGATACGGAGGCCCACCACACTGAATAGTAAATAGACCTATCCCGTGCCATAACGTTAATTGACTGTAAGGCTCTATAGTTAGCAATGGCACATACTGTCTGAATTGTTATAGTGCAATTACTTAAGCCGACTTTCTTTATTCCCTTTTGTATTAGGCATAAAATGCCTTGCTGTCTATATGCCAGAGTCAGAGCTACAGTTCGATTTGCTTATATCTTTTTACACAATCCCCCAGAAATATTAGAGGATGGTGGAATAGTTTTTAGTAGGTAAAGGACTAGCTGTCATTGGCAGGACATCATGCGAAGTGGGAAGAGCTGCACAAATCCAGCAATCAGAAACACTGAAGGTAGAAGCATAAGCATATTTGATGGCTTGATAGGTGTTGAAGGGTGGATGCCAAGTAGCTTGCTTGGTGTGATGCGTCGATGGAGTAGGAAATAGAAATGGCCACATTAAAAATAACAGTACAACAAGGATGACCACTAGAATGGCTGTCCAATACTTTTGTGGAAATGGTTGTTGTACCTGCATGGTCTCAGGAGTTTGAAGTTTCTCAAAAGGGTAGATGTTAGGCATTGTCAGGTACTGGAACAGTTCTACTTCGAGTACGAGTAGCAATGGGAGGAGAATCTGGAGTTGAAAAAGGTAAAGGCTGTTGGTCTTCTGACGGCACAACTTTTTTGACGTGTGAAATGTGGATCCAGGTAGGAGATCCTTGAAGGCGCACAGCAGATGACATTGTCAGAATAACCAGGAAGGGCCCCTTCCAGTGCAGGTGGAGCGCTGTTTTTCTAGAGAAGAACTTAATGTATACCCATTCACCTGGTTGTAGGGCAGATGACAGGAAAGGATCTGGAAGATGCTGAGCAGCTGCTATTTGTCGGTGGTGAAACTGTAAAAAGAAAACAAAAGATTTGTAGTACAAAAGAATATCATTATCAAATGCATCATATTCAGAAAGGGGTGGTGTTGGTGTCATGGGCATACGCAGAGGGCGACCCATGAACATTTCATGAGGAGAAAGACCCTTAGTAGGATGTGGTTGTGCCCACATAGAAAGTAAGACTAATGGTAAGGCCTGTACCCAAGTTAGGCCTGTTTCTGAAGTGACTTTAGCAAGTCTAGTTTTTAAGGTCTGAATTCATTTTTTCAGTAATACCTGATGCCTGTGGCCTGTACGGGCAATGAAATTTCAAAGTGATGCATAACATTATGTACAATGATTCAACTAAGTGAGCAGTAAAATGTGTTCCATGGTCAGAGTATATTTGACAGGGAACATCAAAACGAGGTATCAGTTCATAACAAAATTTTTTTGCAACTGAAATAGCATCATTTTAGCACATGGGTAGGCTTCTAACCACCCTGAAAAAATATCAACAACAATCAAAACATATTTAAAATGAGTACAAGGTGGGAGTTCATTAAAGTCCCACTGTAAGGCACAAAATGGTTCCATTGGTTTTGGCACTGGTTGAGCAGAAGCCATAGTGCCTTTTCAGATATTATGCTGTAAACAAATGGAGCACGTGCTCAAAAAATGTTGTACAGAAGCAGAACGTCCTGGGGCAAACCAATCCTTTTGGATTTGTTTAATTAATGCTTGTACCCCTACACGAGCTGGCAAGTGATTTGCTTTTATAAGAGAATTTAACATAGATATAGGGCAAATTAATCTGCCTTCAGGATGTTGCCAAATTGAATCAGGGCATTGGAAACAGCTTTGAGCCAGCCGTGCTTTTCTTTCTGATTCCGATGCTTTGTTTTGTAACGTTTTTAAAACAGTAGTATCAAATCTAACCGTTTGTAAAATAAACTGCAGAAATTGACCCTGAACAGTCTGTGAGAGAGCAGCCTGTTTAGCAGCCCAGTCAGCCAGATAATTTCCCTTAGCTACTAGGGAGTCGTTGGACTGGTGAGCTGCACACTTAACAGCAAATTCAGAAGGTAGTAATAAATCCTGTAGTAGGTGATCAATGTACAGGTAATTTTTAATAGGTGCCCCAGAGGATGTCAAAAACCCCCTTTCCTTCCATAAGGTACTAAAATCATGAACAACACCATGGGCATAACGTGAATCAGTATAGATAGTAACAGATCTGTCTTTGGCCATTTTACATGCATGAAAAGAGCCACTAATTCTGTGGCTTGTGCGGAGGTGCCAGGTGGTAATTGTCCAGTTTGTAAGACCTCAGATGGCGAGCAGACTGACCATGCAGCCTGTAGTTCCCCAGAAGTATTTCATAAGCAGGATCCATCCACGAAAAGAACTAAATCAGGATTAAGCAAAGGAACATCTTGCAGATCTAACCTGGGAGAAAGAACAGTGTTAACTACAAGCACACAGGCATGTGGTTCACCCTCATCACTAGTTGGAATCAATGAAGCAGGGTTTAGTGGTGGGCAACATGTAATTTGCGCAACAGGATTACTTAATAAACTTAACTCATATTTAGTGAGGTGAGCATTAGAAAGATACTGGGTTATTGTTTTTAAGAGTAGCACTTGCACCGCATGAGGTACTGCTAGTATAGTATCATGTCCTAAAGTTAATGGTGCCACCATATCGATCAAAACAGCAGTGGCTGCCACCGCTCGCAAACAGGGTGGATAGCCAGAAGCAACAGGATCTAACTGAGTGCTGTAATATGCTATAGGTCGATAGCCCCCTATGCGCGCTTGTGCCAGCAAACCCAGGGCAGCCTTGTTCCTTCCACAACAGAAGAAAACAAATGGTTTAGAATAATCTGGGAGCCCCAGGGCAGGTGGGTTTATCAGCACTGTTTTAATAGCCTGAAAAGCATTTTCATGTTCAGGGGACCAAGGCAGTGGATCTGTGACTTCCTTTTTTAGAAGCTGTAACAGAGGGGCCAAAATTTCAGAAAAATTAGGCACCCACTGTCTACAATAACCTGCCAGGCCGAGGAACCCCCTGAGTTGTCTCTGAGTTACAGGGCGAGGGGCAGTCTGAATAGAGGTGATCCTACTTGGAAGTATTTGACGTGAACCCATAGAAATAATGTGTCCCAGGTATTGTACCTTTTCCTGATAGAACTGCAATTTAGATTTATTTACCTTAAAGCCTCGATCAGCTAAAAACTTTAAAACTAGAAGAGATTCCCCTATACAAGACTTAGTATCTTGTGAAGCTAAAAGAATATCGTCTGCATATTGGACCAAAACTGAACATGG
This sequence comes from Protopterus annectens, assembly GCF_019279795.1. Taxonomy (NCBI): domain Eukaryota; kingdom Metazoa; phylum Chordata; order Ceratodontiformes; family Protopteridae; genus Protopterus; species Protopterus annectens. Next base: position 1,076,902,405 of record NC_056747.1, on the reverse strand, counting down.
TGGTAGCTGTAAATCCTGTAGTTGTCTGTGCATATCTCTAGAGAATAGGGTTGGAGACATTACATATCTCTGGGGTAGTCAGGTCCAAGTATACTGTTGGCCCTGATAAGTGAAAGCAAATAAATACTGACTATCAGAATGTACCTGAATAGAGAAGAAAGCTGATGAGATATCTATAACCGTAAAACAACGTGCTGTAGGTGGGATACAGCTTAAAATCATAGCTGGATTTGGTACGATTGGAAAAACAGGCAAAACAGCTTTATTGACTTCTCGCAAGTCTTGCACAAATCTGTAAGCTTGTTTACCAGATTTCCTCACTGGTAGTATTGGAGTATTACATGGGCTTGTTGTAGGGACTATGATTCCTTGCTGTACCAAAGCGGAAATGACGGGGGCAATACCAGATGTAGCCTCAGTCGTCAAAGGGTATTGTGGCACCCGAGGTAACTTTGCCCCAGGTTTTGAGGTTATCTTTAAAGGAGTGGCTGAAGTCAGAAATCCAACATCATTATCATGAGTGGTCCATAGATGAGAGGGTAATGAATTTAAATGCTTATTTTTATTGAGGTCAGACTGCAGACATATTGTTTGCAAAGTGACGGTTTTGTCTAAGGTAGCCAAAATACTATTTTGTTTATCTGAAGGTACTTGTAAATATACTCCATCAGCGGTGCAGAAAATGGTTGCTCCCATCTTACAGAGCAAATCTCTCCCCAATAAATTTAAAGGTGCTGAGGGTCCTACTAAAAATGCATGATTGTCCTGCAAAGGTCCCAAAGTTACTGGGACTGGGACGGTTTCAGAATATTCAGTAGGGATACCAGAGACACCTATCCATCTAGTTGTGTTATTGGAGAGGGGGGACATTTATTGCTGCTTCACCAGCTAACATAGATTTAGTTGCTCCAGTGTCAATTAAAAATGGGTATGGTTTATTTTTGACAAGCAGCATAACATGCGGTCCATCTTGATCCACAGGAATGAAGGGGCACAACTGCTATTGTTTTTGTTCAGGGAACCTTCACTGTGATGGCTGCCGATTGGATGGGGTCCAATTAGAATTCCACTGAGGTAACGTATCAGTGGGTAGGGCAGGTTGTTCTACCAGATACGGCCATTCATTTCTCCAATGGCCTACTTGGCCACAATTGAAACACTCTGTCTGATTATTGTAGCCTTGGGGTGGGGATGATTGTGTTTCCTGCCAGTTTTGTCTATTCTGATTTCCTGCCCCTTGGCGTCCACCTCTCCCTTGTCCCCATCCTTGTCCTCCCTGTCCACGCTGCCTGAAGGCAGTACACATCAAAATCTGAGCCTTAACCAATTTTTCCTGTAATTCTTTTTTTTCCTTTGCGAAGTGGTCGGAGAGGTATTGCACTTGTGTGACCAATTCATGCAATCCAAGGCTAGGCCAGTTTAAACATACTTCCTTTAGCTTATCACGTACTTGCGGGTGTAACCCATCTATGAAGGCAGCCGACAATCCACTTTGTGCTGGCCCTTCGGTGGGTTCTGGGTAACCAGAGTACGCCTCGAAGGCTTCAGTGAGACGATTTAAATACTCGTTCACAGGTTCATCTTCTTTCTGAAGAACTGCCTTGATTTTGGACAAGTTGGGTGTGGGTGAAACTATTACCATAATAGCATCCACTATACGTTGTCTGACCACTTCAAATCCATTATCTCCCTGTGCATCATGTCTTGGAATTGGAGTAGGGACATTAGCATGGTCCCAAATTCATTTCATCAGATCAGCTGGCACGGCGTACTGAAGAACTGCCCTGACTTCTTCTATTGTGGGATTTTGTAGGCTAATATGTCCTGCCAGCACACGCTGCAACATAGCTGGATTAGTACGGATGGACGGTAGTGATTTGGTAATGGCTTGAAAATTAATCGCCGACCACGTCCTAGGTACTACAATGGTCGATGGTTCCTGTGCATTTCTAGCATGAACTGGGTTAGGTACCTCCCTCAGTGGTAACAATCTGTCGTCATCTGATAACTCCGAGTCTGGATTAAATTTATCTGGCCCAAAATATCCATCCTCACTGTCAATTATAGCAGGGAACTGGCCAAAATGCCTTTGTCGGTGTAAATGTCGCCTCCCTTTTCCCTTATGATAGGGTTTACATTTAAAGTACTTTACAGGTTTTGCTTCCTAATGAGTCTTACTATGAGTTTTTGGTCCCTCTTTTTTATCGCTTGTTTCTGGATCAGATTCACTAGACTGACTGTCCGCAAGTTGTTCTCCATCCCTAGTGGTGAAATCTGGCTGCTGTATTTCAGCTCTTTGTTAAGCGAGGGGGGGCTGGTATTGCGTTGGTGCAGTTGGTGGTGGGGGTGGGGGCAAGCATTATCATCCTCTGACGATTCAGTTATTTGCAATTTAGCTAATTCCTTTACAGGATAAAGCCCCTTAAAGGGTGGGTCCTTCAAACATTTACTGTTTACTACATCTAAATTACTGGCAGTGTGTTGTAATTCCCTCAACTGTTCTTTTAATTTTTGCTGATTATCCTTTAGGCTACTGATAACCGAATCTTTTTCTCTTTCTTTCGCCTCTGTCATCCAATCATTAAATGCTACCCAGCACAACCCTGGTATTTTTTTCCCTTTTTTCCTTTACATTTCCTGAAGATTAAGCAAAATATTTTTATTAAAACTGCCATTTTCTGGGAAGGCGAGTTTACCATCACCCTTAGTGAGGGCGATCCACTGACTTATAAACATAGAACTGTCCCGGGACACACAAAAATACATATAACCAGCTGGTGTACTTCTTTCTGGTTCCTTTATGGTTCCCACAGTCGCTCCCATTTTCACACAATAAACTATACTGTATCTTACAGATTTAGCTGTGACATTTTGTAAGCGTCGTTTTCCCCACTCTCGTATCTCCTTTCACTCTTATGTCACCAGTTTATCGTTTTAACCCACACTCATACTGCACATTCAATAGCAGAGAAAAAAAATACATGCCACTTACCTCAAAACGACTGAATGAGAGGAATTATTTTACTTCTACAAAGTTATCAATACCAAATTTCAAAACAGGCGAGTACAGGAAATGAAAGAAACACTGCAGAAACAGAAAATGATGTCATGGGCCCTTTCACTAGCAGTATTTCATTCAATCCCCGACTGCTGCAGCTGTTGTCAATTCAGATCCGAGTAAACGGCATCAATTATTGTGTTAGCTTTTACCTTAAATGAAGACAAGATAGATTTTCCTCTCTTTCAGTGGTATTTATTACACACGTGTGGGAGCCTCATGGAAAGTACCAGGGAGACTCCCAGAACAAAGGACTGCATAAGCTTATATACTGGTAATACTGTTGACAATACAAAAATATAAACTAGACCAATTAGATAAGTACAAAAGAAAATTAACCAATCAGTGGTTTACCCGTAGGCTTAAAGCAGTTCACATTACTACATCACTAGGCAGAAAAAGAAAATCGGATGCACTTCCATATAAGGAACATTTCCTGCTTTCAAGCAGGATCTTGTTTTTAAGTCTGCTTTCACTATTCACAGTTTACTCAGAGTTCACAGTACAAAGTCCATCTTGATGCAAGCAGATTGTCAGATATTCAGTTTCCTTAAACACATGCTTTGGCCATTCATATTCTACTATATATATATATATATATATATATATATATATATATATATATATATATATATATATATATACACACACACACGTGTACATTACTGTCTCTGCACCAAAGAACCGTATTCTGTTTTGCATTCATGGAAATGGATGACTGCAAACACTTTTAAATACTAGAAAAAATGCTTTGTAAAATAGCTGCTTACTCAAATTTATGTCTGAAAAGAAACATTTTGCTATTGCATACTATGTAAAAGTATTAGTTGTCTAAAGCTGTTTTCTTATAACTTGAGTATAAAATATTTAGAGTTTCAGAATGAAATGTCCAGGAGATGAAAGACTGCTGCACAAACCTGTCTTTATTGCTTTGGGAAAAGAAAATCTTCTTCTTTACTGCAGTAAGCAGTTTCACTTTATCTATTTCTCAATAAAGTGATTTTTTTTATTTTGGCCAAGGTTTTGCTAAGCTTTCTGTCGAATATAGTCTGCAGTCTGAAAACATATTTAAGATAATTGTGATTTCATCTGTACCAGTTGCCTTTTATTACTAAATATTATTTATTTATTTTTTACATTTATAGAGGGAGAATATTTTCATGTTTTGTGGATTTGCAAAAACTATCATCATTTTTCATTTGATATAAACCTGACATGTTTGGGCAATCTTTAGTTGGCTGTCTCTCATATATTTTGAAATGATATTTAGGAATAATAATCCATTTTTAAAGGCAATATTATTTACAGCAGTTATTGGGTTGTCATGAATTAAGTCATGTTGGTTATATCTCTGTAACATTTTTACGATGTCTCAGCTCTACTCAGCTCTATTGTAAATTTAAAGGAATAAAATATATTTTATGTTGATATTTTTGTATTTATATATATATATACATATATATATAGTGTACCATAGTAGGCTATAAATCACCGTGCTCTGTGATTTAATATTATAGTAGAAATCAGTGTACTCTGTGATCTAATATAATATAAATCATTGTGCTCTGATTTAATGTAACAGAAATCACAGTGCTCTGTGATTTAATATAATAGAAATCAGTGTGCTCTATGTTTTAATATAACAAAAGTCACTGTGTTCTGTGATTTAATATACCAGAGATCAGTGCGCTCCAAATTTTAATATAATAGAAATCGCCGTGATCTATGATTTAATATAATTTAATGCTCAGATTAATATGAGGAGCAATAATGGTCGGAGTTATGTATACATTAGCCAAGGCTTATATGGGATTATTTCTAAACAAAATATGCCGTGGCCAAGTCTAGCCATAAGGTACCAAATACATGTTTTCATAAATTAACCCCAAGAGACAACAGCAATAATGATGCTTATGTGGGTTTGCACTGCTAGGGAAAATATCACATATACAGAAATATTTTAAAATTGTAGCAGTTCAATTCAAGGTTTAAATGAAAAGCATTGATCCTCTGCTCTCATCTCAGTTTTTTTAATACAAACATTTGTCCTTTTTGTACAACTTGCTTCAAAGTTCTCCGCTGCTGGCGTCCTTGGTTGAGCATCTACACCTTTACTTTTGCCCTGATTTATCCCTTGCAACTACTCCTGGGTGGACCCCAAAACTAATATTTTTACAACGTCTGCCAATTGCTCAAAGCATTCTCAACAAACTCTGCTGCCTCAACCAAGCCTCTCCCAGATGATTCCAAGGAACTTTTGCCTTGATTTATCCCTTGCGACTACTCCTGGGTGGACCCCAAAACTAATATTTTTACAACGTCTGCCAATTGCTCAAAGCATTCTCAACAAACTCTGCTGCCTCAACCAAGCCTCTCCCAGACGATTCCAAGGAATTTTTGCCCTGATTTATCCCTTGCAACTACTCCTGGGTGGACCCCAAAACTAATATTTTTACAACGTCTGCCAATTGCTCAAAGCATTCTCAACAAACTCTGCTGCCTCAACCAAGCCTCTCCCAGACGATTCCAAGGAACTTTTGCCTTGATTTATCCCTTGCTACTACTCCTGGGTGGACCCCAAAACTAATATTTTTACAACGTCTGCCAATTGCTCAAAGCATTCTCAACAAACTCTGCTGCCTCAACCAAGTCTCTCCCAGACGATTCTAAGGAACTTTTGCCCTGATTTATCCCTTGCGACTACTCCTGGGTGGACCCCAAAACTAATATTTTTACAACGTCTGCCAATTGCTCAAAGCATTCTCAACAAACTCTGCTGCCTCAACCAAGCCTCTCCCAGATGATTCCAAGGAACTTTTGCCCTGATTTATCCCTTGCAACTACTCCTGGGTGGACCCCAAAACTAATATTTTTACAATGTCTGCCAATTGCTCAAAGCATTCTCAACAAACTCTGCTGCCTCAACCAAGCCTCTCCCAGATGATTCCAAGAAAGTATGTGCCTCAGCTGCCTAGCCTTAATGGTATAATCTGTAAGCCCTGTTAGGTGTCCTGTTGCTCCCTGCCAGGCAAGCCAGCAGCCTAAACCCCTCTTATTTTCCTATCCATGTTCTTCCCTCTCATCTAGTTCCCTGATTTACTCTTGCTTCTCCCTTAGTCCAACCATGTCCACGGTGTGCCCTGGTGTGCTAATGTGCACTTTGCATTTGTCTACTAGTTGGCATCCTCTCCCCGCTAATATCTACTTTTATTTCACTACTCTAATATTCTCCTTAAACTCTAACTTCTCCTTTTCTCCCTCTCTCTCTTTTTATACTATAGCCCACTCCTACCCACTATTTCCAGGTCCTCTCTACTTACCTTTCTGCTAGTCAACACTCCATTGATTGGTTTTCGATCCTCCACTGACCCCCCCTTTGGTTCTGCTCTTCCTGTTATTTCGACTATCTGCATTGCTCCCTCCTCTATCCCTTCGTCCTCTTTCTTTCCCCCCCTCTCCTCCTCATACCTATCTTATTATCTTACCTTAGCTATCTGGGTTACCTACTACCATTCTATGCTGCATAGCCTAGCCCTCTTCCTCACTCCCTCTCACACCATCTAGCCCTCTCTTCCTCATATCTCTTTTTATTATCTAGCCAAGATACCTCTATCTTCCTCTACCTAGCCATACTTCTGGTTTCTCTCCCCACTGCCTACATGTAGCCATCTTCCACCCACTCTGTTATATCCATTTGATACGGCTGTATCCCCTTTCGCTGTTGTAATTACAGCCTTTCCTGTCTGTACCTGATAACCCCTATCCCTGCCCCTCCCCCTCCTCCCGAACTTCCTCCTGGAGTTTTCAAAACCCCTCCAAACTTTTGGCGCCATCTTTAAACTGTCCGTTCTCCGCTGCTGGCATCCTTGGTTGAGCATCTACACCTTTAGTAAGTTTACCTTTTGTTACTTTGTATCACTGTTTTCCACTGTCAATACTATTGTGTTTTGTCTGTTATAGTATAATAATAGCTTTTACATAATTTGGATTTACTGCCTGATATCCTAGCTATGTGACGGTAATTGGCTTGCTACTAACTGCAATCCATGTTTCAGTACACCTTTATGAATGCTGTCAGGAATTGCCGTGGATTAACGCACTAAAATTTACTTCAGTGTGCGTGATCTATATTTTCATTACAAGCTGGTATCTCTCGTCTTAATGTCTGCTACTGCTTATGTAACTTCATGAATAGTATAGAGATTGCGGGTAATTAGTTTTATATTGCTGACGCATTTGCCAAAGTGGGTTGCTTGTGCTTAAAACTGTCTGTTTTGGGTGGCTTGTTCTTAGCTAAACTCTGTTTGTAATACGACAGTGTCATATGTAATATGTAATTTCAGTCCCACATTGTATATCTGGGTAGTCTAAAAGCGTAGAACTGCTTTATCTATAGCGACATCGCCTTGCCTAGTTGGTTGTGTCCTATCTGCTAAACGGAGTGTTTTGAGACTTGATTTTTTTCTTATACACGCACAACTGTTGAAAACACTTCTAAACTGTTGTAAAATATGGATATTGGCCTGCCAGTTAAGTAGCGCCCTTTGTAGAACGATATATATGTATATTTTTTTAAATGCTTTATTCTTATTGATTCTGTTTAATTGCATAATACTTCATTCGCTTCCAATCTATCTTTATACACTGCGCCATTGACCTGCATTCCTATTATTACTTGGGTGTAACACGGAGCGTTCACAGACAATACTGATTCTGCAAGCTACACTCTGCAAATGGTAATTTAAAGATGCGCCCTATTTTGCTACAGTCCCCATTTAAAGCCCGTTCTTAAGGCACATTGTACTACAATATTTTAGCCTATTTCACTGTTCCAAGTTATACAATTTAGTACATTGAATGTCCACTTTTTATTCTATGATAGTCTCCCCTGTAACTACTATAAGCCCTCATAGACTTATAATTGAATATGATTTATTAACAATTCACTGCAACTTGTAATTTTTGTAATTTATTCTGCTTACTGCTCTAACGGATACTGAGTTATTACCTACTAAAGTATAATTTATATCTCTTTTTTCTGTTGTTCTCCAGCTTTTGCCCTGATTTATCCCTTGCGGCTACTCCTGGGTGGACTCCAAAACTAATATTTTTACAACGTCTGCCAATTGCTCGAAGCATTCTCAACAAACTCTGCTGCCTCAACCAAGCCTCTCCCAGACGATTCCAAGGAAGTATGTGCCTCAGCTGCCTAGCCTTAATGGTATAATCTGTAAGCCCTGTTAGGTGTTCTGTTGCTCCCTGCCAGGCAAGCCAGCAGCCTAAACCCCTCTTATTTTCCTATCCATGTTCTTCCCTCTCATCTAGTTCCCTGATTTACTCTTGCTTCTCCCTTAGTCCAACCCTGTCCATGGTGTGCCCTGGTGTGTTAATGTGTACTTTGCATTTGTCTACTAGTTGGCATCCTCTCCCCGCTAATATCTACTTTTATTTCACTACTCTAATATTCTACTTAAACTCTAACTTCTCCTTTTCTCCCTCTCTCTCTCTCTTTTTATACTATAGCCCACTCCTACCCACTATTTCCAGGTCCTCTCTACATACATTTCTGCTAGTCAACACTCCATTGATTGGTTTTCGATCCTCCCCTGACCCCCCTTTGGTTTTACCTGCTCTGTTTGCCCTGCAGACTCACTCCGCTCCCCTACCCTGCCCCCAATTCTCACCCGCCCCCAGTAGCTCTACCTTTATCTCCCCATAACCACACCCACCTTGAATTTTGACCAATCAAAAACCACAACTCTGTAATTCCCATTCCTTCCCACCTAATTAACTTCATCTTCCTCTCATTGACTAGTCACCTAGCCAGTCGAACTTATTTACCATCTCAACTCCCACCCACAACCCACATACCCACTAATCCTTCACAACTCTCCACTCATTCACCTTTATTAGTCACTAAATAATTCATTTACCTACACCTGCCTTACTACCACATCTAATTTTGCAAAACTAAATAGCCTTAAATAGCCCCTCTTCACAATGCTTCCAAAACCCTCATTCTTACTAACTCTACTCCTTACCTTAACCTATCTTTACTACCTCACCCAGCCCAGTTATTCCTACCACTCCCAACACTTCCATGTAACTAACCATCTTACCTCTTCTCTCTCACACTCAAGCACCCCAATTTCACCACACCTGTGCCCTATAGAAAACCATTTACTTTTTCCATACAACGTTATCACCTCTCAAAAATGCTCTACACACATAGTTGTTTCCAAATCCTACCAAATCATAAGAGAACCAAATCTATTCTCTAAACTATCCAATTATTTCTCCAAACTATTCCGATATTTCATTAGCAACCTTCTATCTGGTGACATCCATCCTAACCCAGGTCCTACCTTCTCATCCAGTTCAGGCAAATCCTTACTACTTAACTATACTTTGGGAGTTTAAGGAGGTAACAAAATCCCTAACCTCCATGCCTGGTTGATACACAATAAACCTGACATCCTATCTATCTCAGAAACATGGCTAAAGCCACATATAAAAGACTCTGAAATAATTCCACCAAACTATTCTATCATTAGAAAAGACAGGTCCCACAAGAAAGGTGGAGGAGTAGCTCTCCTCTACTCATCCTCCATGTCAGTTACACCTTATAACAAACCTACTCCTCAATTTAACAACACTGAACTACTCATAACTCTACTTCAAATTAACAAACACAAACACATATGTATCATTTCCCTCTATATCCCCCCAGGGGATAATATTTCCACACTCAAATACATCCTCTCCTGGCTCACCAACAACATTAGCAATGAAACAATAATCTTAGGTGATGTGAATATCAACTGGGCCTCAATCCAGTCTCCCACACACCCACTCAACATCAACCTATATAATTTTTCACAACGTATCACCTCTATAACACACCTCTCAAAATACCTCTCCAATGGCAGCATCCTGGATTGGATCTTAGTCTCTCATCCCCATTATTACTCAAACAATGGTACTCTCCCCGATCCCCTTAGTGACCACCTACCCATCTTCACCTACCGACTCCCCTTACTACTAGATAGCACCCACAATTATATTACCTTACGTAACCAAAAAAACTTCAACCCATCAACCTTTGTTAACTCCCTAAAAGCAATAAACTGGAACTGTCTAAAAACCTTACCTTTAGATAATGCAGTTGCCCACTTCAACACAACTTTCTTAAATATACTAGACTTCCTTGCTTCATTAAGAACAAAGAGAATAAAAATTAAAACCGCCCCTTGGCTTACCAAAAACACACTAGCTACAATGCGGCGAAGAGATAAAATCTGGGCACACTATCATAAAAATAAGTCCCCCCTCACCCTTAATGAATATAAAATACTTAGAAATAGGGTAAAAAAGCTCATCATCCATGATCGACAAAATTACTTTTCTATACTCCAAAACAATAACAAAACAAATCCTTAGAAATTCTGGAAAGGTGTCTCCACTCTACTTAATCCCAGTAAACCTGTCACCCCCACCCCAGACCCTAATGCCCCAGATGCCGACTTAGCTACTCAATTCAACTCTTTTTTCATTGATTCTATTTTAAAATTAACCTCTTCTTTCTCTAACAACACTTTCGCCAACTCTCCCCCATCCACCGCAAACAACACCTCACCCTGCACTACTACCACTCCCCCTCTTACATCTACTAACTCTGTACCCTCTACCTCTGCTCCTACTCTCACTTCCTCCACATCTTCTTCACCCACTAATACCCCCTCTCCACACTCCCCACCATTCACACTAAGACCCATACCCACTTCTACTATACAAAAACTCCTTCAGAAACTAAAACCTAGCACTAACGCTCCTGATAACATCCCTTCCTATTTTCTTAGCATATCTGCTAAAGCAAATGCCTACCCCATTAGCATACTAATCAATCGCTCTATCCAAGAATGCATAGTTCCCCAAATCTGGAAAAAAGCCTTCATCATACCTTTACATAAGGGTGGTAACAATAACAATGTTAATAACTTTCGCCCCATCGCTATCCTCTCTCCCATCGCTAAACTCCTGGAAAAATGTATTCAACTACAACTACTTCCTTATCTCTTAGATAACCACCTGCTAACTCCCACACAACATGGATTCAGACCTAATCACAGCACTATGACAGCACTCCTCTCCTTCCTTGAAACTGTAAATAAAGCCCGGGACTCGGGCCTTATTGTCTCTACCCTTCTACTCGACCTCTCTAAAGCCTTTGATACTATCTCACACAAGCTGCTTCTAACCAAAGTTGCAAAACTTAACCTATCTCCCTCATCATTGAACTGGTTCTCCAGCTACTTAACCAATAGATATCAAGCAGTAAAATGGAAAAAGGCAACCTCCTCATTCCTTAATACCCCAACCAGAGTTCAGCAAGGCTCCATATTAGGACCCCTCCTCTTCAACATATTTATAAATGATTTCCATACCGCTATCCCTCTCTCCAATATCATCCAATATGCAGATGATTCTACCATTATCTGCTCTTCCACATCTATCCCCTCCCTCCTAAAACTAACCCAGGATGCTTTTTCAACCACTGAGCAATGGATGAAAAGTAATCACTTGGCACTAAATGCCTCTAAAACCAAGTTAATGATTTTCACCCCCTCTAAAGTCAACTCTATCAATATAAACACCTTCTCTATTACTAGTCAAAATAACATTCCTCTGGAGCTAGTGTCAGAGACCAAACTACTTGGAGTCCAAATTGACAACCAACTAAAATTCAACTCCCATCTACAACTAAATATCAAAAAAAACTATCAAAAAATAGATATGCTTTATCGGCAAAAGTACTTCCTTACAACTGCCACTAAAATCACTCTTTCCACTTCCTTTCTTATTCCTTCCCTTCTCTATGGAGCCCCTCTTCTAACTAATCTGCAAACATCTTTAAAAACACAGCTCTCCTCCTGTTACAACAAAATTGCCAGGTTTGCTACCAGCCAAAAGTCTTCTACCCACCATTGTTCCTCTCTCCAACAACTAAAATGGCTAGAACTACCCAAACATCTCACCTATACTCAACTATCCCTCGCTCATAAGCTCATTTTCAACTCCTCCCTCTGTCCCTCCCTGTCCACTGTCTTTAAACTTCACCTTCCTAATAGAGTATTAAGGTCCAACAACCAAAATCTACTTGAAATATATAAACCTACTCGTCCCCCAGGCAAAAATCTTCTATCACATGGCCTTGCACGCCTCTGGAACTCCCTACCTCCATCCATTCGTACCACCTCTAAATATTTTAATTTCAAAAAATCTCTTCATTCTTACCTAGCATTACAGTGGGAATGCTCCTGCTTCCACCCCACATAACAAACACTAAAATTCACAAGTCCTCCTAACTCTAGCACTCTCATTAAATTTAGGGCATCTGCTAGAATACTGTCTTGAGATTCTGCACGAATACTGACTCTTAACTTGTACCGAATTCTCATTTTAACTTTGTACACCTCTTATAATGTGTATTTGATACAAGTTTCATTAATTGTCAACTTATTTGTATTGTTTGTTTTAATATGTATTCCTGCTTGAATTGTTACAATGTATAATAATCTCTAATAACCTAATGTAACATTATTTTGTCTGGAGCTTTTCTCCCCAGGACTCCATTGAAAACGGGTTCATCTTGGCCCGATGGACTATCCTGGTAAACCAACTGCAAATAAATAAATAAAATAAATAAATAAAAGTGTTATCCCAAAATAACTTGCTACTCTCTTTGATCATGCTTCGGTAAAGCCAACTCTGCTTGTGCTGTGTTGATGAAGTCATATCAAGGCCGAAATATGCATATCCACAACTAGTGGGGTTTGGCTTTATTGGCCTGAAATTGTCCATTAAAATGACGAAGCAAGGCATGGGCATTCAGAATCACCAATTAGCTGAAACACCTGATGTTCATAAGGATCATTTGCATATATCCCATGTGCCTCTGATACAAGAGGTCTGGGAGGTCACTCAGTGGATGTTCTAGCTTTGCTGGAGTTTTCATTTTGTTTTTACAAACTATATATGTGTGTGTATATATATATATATATATATATATATATATATATATATATATAAACATGCACAAAGTTATCGTATTCGCTAACAATTGCATTTTCTTAAAAAGCAAATATATTTTTGATGAATGAAAAAGATGTTATTCTTGTACCACATGAATCCCTGTCACTGAATGTTAGGAGTTTGGAATTAAGATTTCTGCAATTCACATCCATAGCCTGGAGTTCAAAGCACTAATGGTTACCTATTGTCAATTTAACATGATCTACTGGATAAGATATTAAACTGAGTTACTAAATTAGGATTCTCATCAAATTTGCCCTTATCAGTGTATTATGTACCCCTTGAAAAAGAACTTTAGGCGTGTGGCTGATCTTTATAGTCATCAAAGTGCCATAAATAAATAAGTAATCAAGGATTAGTTTTCTTGCACATAGACTGAGGTTAATAGTGAAAAAAAAAATTGGAACATGCTTTCTTTGATGCATTTTGCTACATGGAATGTTTATGTATACATGGAATGTAGAGATATATATATATATATATATATATATATATATATATATATATATATATATATATATATATATATATATATATATATATATATATATATATATATATATCTATATATATAGGTTCATAGGTTCATACTAGGCTATCTGCCCTAGGGCATTTATAAGCCTAGCCAGAGTGTATTTGGCTTTTGCCACCCATTTTAAATTAATTTTGCTATGCCCTTTTTCGAGGTTAGTATACTGTGCCTCTGTCTAACAGTGACACAGAAGTGATACCCTGGGTAAACCTACGATCCCCCATCCACTCATCAAGATTCCTCTTGAAGAGAGTCAATGAGGGACTCTGCCTAACCTGGACTGGGATTTTATTCCAGAGTGAAGGGAACCTCTGGGTTATGAATCTGTCCCTCCAGCATGTCCTATTTATTTCAGTGCTGAGGTTCAAGTCTCTCGAGCGCGTAGCTCGATGGGATTTGGATTTTCTGAGGTGCAGCATGTCCATTAATTTCGGGTTGGACATGACTCTATACGTCAGGCACAGATTGCCTCTGAGCAGGCGGTATGCCACTGAGTAGAGCTGGAGTTTCTTTAACCGGGCAGCATATAGCATCTGTTTGAGCCCTTTGATCCTCTTGGTGAGGTACTTTTGGGATCTTTCCAGTTGCTGCAGGTGTCTGGTATGGTACATCCCAAAAGGGGCATTGTACTCAATTATGGGCCTGATGAGGGATGAGTAAAGAGGCACGATGACCTCCCCTGATCTAGATGTGAATCTCTTCATGATTAGGTGGGCTATATAAAATGTTTTTCTAACCACTTTGGCCACGTGGTTGTCAAATGAGAGATTGCTATCAACTTGGGTCCCCAGGTCCCTAATTACTTCTTCCATACTTAATGGATTACCACTTATGTGGTAATTTGTGGGCACTTTGTTTTTGCCAAAGGGGATGACTATACACTTTTTGGCATTTAGCTTGAGGCCATGGCTCTGGCACCAGTTGTCTGTTTCTATGAGGCCGTTTTGGAGGATGCTTGTGTCGGCTGGAGAGTCGATTATGGTGCCCAGTTTACAGTCATCTGCGAACTTGGTCAGCCACAGTCCTTCCGTGTTGGCCTGTACCTCTGGGAAATATATACTGAACAAGAGAGGTCCCAGGACTGAGCCTTGTGGGACACCACTTGTAACTGGTTTGGAGTCTGACATGGCTCCAGCAATTCTAACCATGTGGGTTCTGTCCTTGAGCCAGTTTGCAACCCATCTAGTGACATATGGGTTTATATTTAAGCTGGTGAGCTTATCTATAATGCCCGAGTGGGGTATTGTATCGAAGGCTTTTGCGAGGTCCAGGTAGGCTGTGTGGACCACCTTCCCCTCATCAATGGCCTTGGTGACTGTTTCAAAGAAATCGACCAGGATTAAGAGGCAGGATCTGCCCTTAACAAAGCCGAACTGGGTAGGATCCAGTGTCTGTAGGTCCCCAATATCTTTATTTATAAGGTCCATGATGATCCTTTCCATAGCTTTGCAGACCAAACTAGTCAGGCTTATGGGGCGATAATTTCCAGGATCCATTGAGGCACCACCTTTGTGGAGAGGGACAACCGTTGCTGTACACCACTGTTTGGGTACATATCCTGTAGTAAGGCTGAGATTGAACAGTAGTTTTATGTTTGGGTTTAGCTCTTCTTGGAGTTCATGTAGGACGCAGCCCGGGACACCGTCTGGTCCCATTGATGCTGTGTTTTTTGCTTTGGAGAGGGCGGCTCTTACCTGAGCATCTGAGATGTCAGGGGGGGCAGCACTCTGCTGGGATAGATATTTGCCCTTTTGTGGGGGTGTTTGCACTGAACCTGTCAGCTAGGATGTTGGCAATGTCTGTGGGTTCGGTGTATTTTTGTCATTTTGGACTAATTCTGAGCATATCTGGGAATTCCCACCCAGGTTCCTAACATAACTAAAGAAAGCCTTGTGATTATCCTTAGTGTCCTGTGCAATTTTTCTCTCGAAGCTGGCCTTAGACAATTTTATGAGTGCCCGTAGTTTTTTGCTAATACTGATCAGAGATGCCTTCCCTTTTTGGGATTTTGCTCTATCATGTAGTAGCTTCCTCCTTCTATTGTATAGTTTGTTTATGGCTGGGGTCCACCAGACAGGACGTCTGCCTTTGGAGGATTGGGTCTTGGTTTTATTTGGGATTGCATGATCCATGCATTCCTGAAGGTGTTCATAGAATGCATTTATAAAGGATTCTGCAGTCTGGGCCGTATTTTCCACAGGCCCAGGGGCTTTGAAGGATGAATGGTTTTCTGGGCAGGGGGTGGGGTCGGGATGTGAATATCCAGTGAGATCAGTTTATGGTCTGATCTTACCAGTGAGGGATACACTTCTGGTCTGGAGCATAGAGTCCCCATTTTGGTGATGATCAGGTCCAGTATGTTTTCCCCTCTTTTGGGAGTGGTAACAAGTTGTTCCATAGCATTTGAGTTTATAAATTCTAGGAACCTTTGGGCTAGGGTGTTGGAGCTAGAGTAATGCTCCCAGTTTATGTTTGGGTAGTTGAAGTCGCCAATATAATGGTGTTTGGAGAGACCTTCATATTTTCCAGTGTTCTCAGGAAGGCCGAGTGGAGTTCCTGGGTTTGGGAGGGTGGTCTGTAGCAGGCTATAAACTGGAAGGCAGTTTTACCCACTGTTAGTTGCACATGGGTAGTCTCTGATGCTTCGTGCTGTGCCACCAACCTGGAGGTGTGGGTACCTTTGACGAATATTGATACTCCCCTTCCTTTTGTGGTTCGGTCCAAGTTTTGGGGCCGAAAAGCATGGTATGAGGTATAACCTGGTAGTGCTGGGGTGCTCTTGGGAGCCTTGAACCAGGTTTCTGTTACTGCACAGATATCGATATTCTCCATGCTAAGGAGAGTTTCGAGTGCATGCATCTTGAGGTTTAGACTTCTGGCATTGAGTAGCACTACTCTTAGTTTCTTATCCCTTGTGATACCTATGGAGTTGGGTTTGTCTTTTGAGCCTTGCCTAAAAAAGGCACTATGGGGGTAGCAAGAGCCTTTACCAATATCCGAAAGCCCAGGGGTGATAGGTGCAAGCCGTCCCTAGCGAAGCATCGTGGCTTGTCGAGCATGTCATCCCAGGCTGACAGGCATTGGATCCCATTTGAATGACACCAATACTTAAGCCAATTATTGAAACTGATCATCTTGTCTTCATATTGTGGCATCATTCTTGGTGAGGGTAAAATGCTACTCAACGTCAGGGTCATACCGGCCTGGGCTACATGCTCAGAGAGCTCCTCTATGTCTCTTTTCATGTAGTCCAGGAAGGTACGTCTCAGGTCATTCACACCAGCATGGACAATGACTGAGTCATATTTGTACTTGCCTTGGAGTGACCTGAGTGCTTGTGTTATGTGGCGGATCCTAGCGCCTAACAGGCAGCTCACCGTGACCTTCTCCTTGTTCAGTCTGGTGAGCGGGACGTCAGTGTGCCTGACGATAGAGTCACCTATTAGAAGTGTATCAGGTGTGTTGTTTAGCCTTAAGGGCTGTGACTGTTCGACACACTGACTTTGTGAGCTATGTGTTGCAAGTGTTTTGTTTTGGGGTAGCGGTTGCTTGGGTGTCTGCTTTGGAGGTCTCTGCTGCTTAGGCAGATTTTTATTTAGAGCCTCCGAGTATGTTTTTGTGTGTTTATGTGTTTGGTTTGCTATCGTGGTAGGTCTATGTGAGACTGGAATTGTAGTGAGTGTGGTTTCTTTTTCCTCCTGACTGGTTACGCCAGTACTGAGTTGAGAGAGCTTAGCCTCCAGTTTGGCTATAAGGTTGCATCTCTCACATGTGTTGGAATTTGTTGGGAGGAGGAGAGGGTTGTCTGTGTACATGAGGCAGTTGTAACATTGCCTCAAGATTCCCAGATTCACCAGCTGGACTGGAGAGGAGATTGACAACTGACCTTTGGACATGCTAGAATAGTATTGGGAATTCCTTTATAATTGAAAAAAAAAGGGCCAATGGGGAACAAGGTACTCAAGGAGAGTTTGTGAGGGAGTAGTGCTTTTAATTTTTTAGTGCTGACTTATATAATTGCTTTAGTGAGCAAGTGCCAGGTAACTTAAATGCAATGTGCTACAAGTAACTTAAATGCAAAAACGACAAACAGTAACTTTCATTCAAGTGAAACAAGGAAATAAGTACAGTAAGCAATGCAGATATCACTAGGGATCCACAGAAGCGCTGAAAAGCCGCGTTTTAGGTGGAATTAGCGTTTCAGGGAAATAACAAGCAAACAAGCATACAAACAAAGCTAGATTCAGCAGGCCTGAATCTAGTCTATGCTACAGCAAACAAGGTGTACCAATTTCAGTAAGAAACAGTTCTAATATGCAGGCACTATAAGCCTTTAACCAGAAATTCCCAGCTCAGAAGGGCAGATTCCAGCCTCTCCTCCCACAAAAGTGCAGACCACGAACCTTCTTAATGTAAAATAACTGACCTGAAGCCCAAGTGCTTAAACCAGAACTAATACACTTTTAGAATAACAGACACTGAGCCCTCAGACAGCAGTCCCCAACTTAGAAGGATGTAAGCTACCTGTCCTGCCACTACAGTGCAGGCCACAAACCTTCCTAATGTAAAACAACTGGTCTGAAGCCCAAGTGCTTAATCCAAAAGACTTAGAATGATAGCTACACTTTAATCAAGTTACTACCAAGCAGTAATACATACAATTGAATACTTTAAAGAATGCCTGGATTAGTGCTCAAGTTATACAAACAAAGCTAGACTCAGCAGGCCTGGATCTAGTCTATGCTACAGCAAACAAGGTGTACCAATTTCAGTAAGAAACAGTTCAGATATGCAGGCACTATAAGCCTTTAACCAGAAATTCCCAGCTCAGAAGGGAAGAGTCCAGCCTCTCCTCCCACAAGAGTGCAGACCACGAATCCTCTTAATGTAAAATAACTGGCCTGAAGCCCAAGTGCTTAAACCAGAATTAATACACTTTTAGAATAACAGACACTGAGCCCTCAATCAGCAGTTCCCAATGTAGAAGGATGTAAGCTACCTGTCCTGCCACCACAGTGCAGGCCACAAACCTTCCTAATGTAAAACAACTGGTCTGAAGCCCAAGTGCTTAATCCAAAAGACTTAGAATGATAGCTACACTTTAATCAAGTTACTACCAAGCAGTAATAAATACAATTGAATACTTTAAAGAATGCCTGGATTAGTGCTCAAGATATACAAACAAAGCTAGATTCAGCAGGCTAGATCTAGTCTATGCTACAGCAAACAAGGCGTACCAATTTCAGTAAGAAGCGTTTCAAATATGCAGGCACTATAAGCCTTTAACCAGAAATTCCCAGCTCAGAAGGGCAGAGTCCAGCCTCTCCTCCCACAAGAGTGCAGACCACGAACCCTCTTAATGTAAAACAACTGGTCTGAAGCCCAAGTGCTTAAACTAAAAGGCTTAGAATGAGTTACACCAAGCAGTAATAAATACAACTGAGTACTTTTAAGATGATGCAAAAGCAAAATAAAGTAGGAAGAAACACAAATACAGTAAAATCAGATATTTTTTTTTTTTATTTTTTTTTTTTAGTGAGCAAATGAGATGGGCCCAGGAGGAGTATCCAAGTGCAAATTTACAAGAGGGGCGGGCAGTTTCAAAGCCACCAAGATTAACACCAAGACAAAAACAGGGAGGGTGGGTAGGGACCTACTGAAAAAACAGTCACAACTTCCAGCTAGATATTGCTCAATGTAACACAAACAAATTACTTTAAATCGTGTATTATTTGATAAAAGTGCAGATAAAAATCTACTTAACTCCACTCATGCATTCAGTTGATTGCATGCAGGTCTCAGTTGGCCAAAACTACCCCCACTTATCACTGGCTATGCAGGTTTTTTAACAAGCCTTAACTGAAAATACCACTTGTATAAGACCTACTGAAAAAGCAGTCACAACTTCCAGCTAGATATTGCTCAATGCAACACAAACAAATTACTTTAAATCGTGTATTATTTGATAAAAGTGCAGATAAAAATCTACTTAACTCCACTCATGCATTCAGTTGATTGCATGCAGGTCTCATTTGGCCAAAGCTCACAGTTTAAACAGAAAACAATTCACTGTACCACTTGTATAAGACAGAAACCAAATAACAATGAGGTAAACTACCCCCACTTATCACTGGCTATGCAGGTTTTTTAACAAGCCTTAACTGAAAATACCACTTGTATAAGACCTACTGAAAAAACAGTCACAACTTCCAGCTAGATATTGCTCAATGCAACACAAACAAATTACTTTAAATTGTGTATTATTTGATAAAAGTGCAGATAAAAATCTACTTAACTCCACTCATGCATTCAGTTGATTGCATGCAGGTCTCAGTTGGCCAAAGCTCACAGTTTAAACAGAAAACAATTCACTGTACCACTTGTATAAGACAGAAACCGAATAACAATGAGGTAAACTACCCACACTTATGACTGGCTATGCAGGATTTTTAACAAGCCTTAACTGAAAATACCACTTGTATAAGACCTACTGAAAAAACAGTCACAACTTCCAGCTAGATATTGCTCAATGCAACACAAACAAATTACTTTAAATCATGTATTATTTGATAAAAGTGCAGATAAAAATCTACTTAACTCCACTCATGCGTTCAGTTGATTGCATGCAGGTCTCAGTTGGCCAAAGCTCACAGTGTAAACAGAAAACAATTCTCTGTACCACTTGTATAAAACAGAAACCGAATAACAATGAGGTCAACTACTCCCACTTATCAATGGCCATGCAGGTTTTTTAACAAGCCTTAACTGAAAATACCACTTGTATAACACCTACTGAAAAAACAGTCACAACTTCCAGCTAGATATTGCTTAATGCAGCACAAACAAATTACTTTAATTCGTGTATTTTTTTTAAAAGTGCAGATAAAAATCTACTTAACTCCACTCATGCATTCAGTTGATTGCATGCAGGTCTCAGTTGGCCAAAGCTCACAGTTTAAACAGAAAACAATTCACTGTACCTAATAACTCCACTCATGCATTCAGTTGATTGCATGCAGGTCTCAGTTGGCCAAAGCTCACAGTTTAAACAGAAAACAATTCACTGTACCACTTGTATAAGACAGAAACCGAATAACAATGAAGTAAACTACCCCCACTTATCACTGGCCATGCAGGTTTTTTAACAAGCCTTAACTGAAAATATCACTTGTATAACACCTACTGAAAAAACAGTCACAACTTCCAGCTAGATATTGCTCAATGCAACACAAACAAATTACTTTAAATCGTGTATTATTTGATAAAAGTGCAGATAAAAATCTACTTAACTCCACTCATGCATTCAGTTGATTGCATGCAGGTCTCAGTTGGCCAAAGCTCACAGTTTAAACAGAAAACAATTCACTGTACCACTTGTATAAGACAGAAACCGAATAACAATGAGGTAAACTACCCCCACTTATCACTGGCTATGCAGGTTTTTTAACAAGCCTTAACTGAAAATACCACTTCTATAAGACCTACTGAAAAAACAGTCACAACTTCCAGCTAGATATTGCTCAATGCAACACGAACAAATTACTTTAAATCGTGTATTATTTGATAAAAATGCAGATAAAAATCTACTTAACTCCACTCATGCATTCAGTTGATTTCATGCAGGTCTTAGTTGGCCAAAGCTCACAGTTTAAACAGAAAACAATTCACTGTACCACTTGTACAAGACAGAACCTGAATAACAATGAGGTAAACTACCCCCACTTATCACTGGCTATGCAGGTTTTTTAACAAGCCTTAACTGAAAATACCACTTCTATAAGACCTACTGAAAAAACAGTCACAACTTCCAGCTAGATATTGTTCAATGCAACACAAACAAATTACTTTAAATCGTGTATTATTTGATAAAAGTGCAGATAAAAATCTACTTAACTCCACTCATGCGTTCAGTTGATTGCATGCCGGTCTCAGTTGGCCAAAGCTCACAGTTTAAACAGAAAACACTTCTCTGTACCACTTGTATAAGACAGAAACCGAATAACAATGAGGTAAACTACCCCCACTTATCACTGGCTATGCAGGTTTTTTAACAAGCCTTAACTGAAAATACCACTTGTATAAGACCTACTGAAAAAACATTCACAACTTCCAGCTAGATATTGCTCAATGCAACACAAACAAATTACTTTAAATCGTATATTATTTGATAAAAGTGCAAATAATAACTCCACTCATGCATTTAATTGATTGCATGCAGGTCTCAGTTGGCCAAAGCTCACAGTTTAAACAAAATATATGGAAACACTTTGGAACTCGAAATACTGAAATGTCGAATTCTTCATTTTTTAATGATTTGCCACTAATTTGCTAGAAAACTACAATTTTATAAAAATGGACCAAATATCAGGCAAACTCTGGACATTCTGCGAATATCTGTAGAGTTGAGAGGTATGACCCTAACCCTAATCCTAACCCTAGCCCTATACATTATATTGCTAAAAAAAATTTTCATAACAGTACCAGTACTGAAGATAAAAGAACACAGAACACACACAACACTGAACATGCAAAACAGTAAATCTATCACCTCCAAACTCTCACTCTAACCCTAACCTGTGAACACACGCACAGCAACCAGTATAACCTTTTCAGTCATACTTTCATTTTTCTTCGTACCCCTCGTACCCCTACTTACTTACATGATATAAACGAGCATTCAGTCATTTGTGCATTAACTCTTTTGATACCCACACAAAATTTTGTGAAATGTGTTTGAGACATTTACAGTTATATTTTGAGTTATCTTCACACACACACACACACACACACACACACACACACACACACACACACACACACACACACACACACACACACACACACACCTGTCTGTCTGTCTATCTATCTATTTATCTATCTATTATGAGCCAGCATATACTATCTTGATTAGCATCTCAGGGAAGTCAACTCAGACACCATGCAATTCTATCATTGCAATTGCAACATTTGATTTCATAGGTTCATAGGACGATACTAAGCTATCATGCCAGAGGCCCTATAAGCCTAGCCATTTCACCCATGTTCCCACAAAGTCAGCACCTGTTTCCCTGTAGAGCAGGGATGCAGGTGGGATCCCAGGGGTATATTTTCTGTTTCCAATCCAGTTGTCCAGGTTCCTCTTAAAGAGAGCTAGTGAGGTACTCTACTTGACAAGGAGAGGAAGTCTATTCCACAGATGGGAGAGTCGTTAGGACACAAATATATCCCACCAACAAGTTCTATTAATGTCACAGACCAGGTTGAGACCTTGTATGTAGGTTGCATGAGTGGAGTTTGACTTACAGATATGCAGCAACTCCATCAAGGCTGAGTCTGAGACAGTCTTGTATTCCAGACACAGGTCACGTCTGAGCAGTCTGTATGAGACTGAGTAGAATGACATGGCTTTTAGCCTATCAGTATGGGATAGGTGTTTGAGAACCTGGATTTTCCTGGTCAGGAATCTCTGTGGTCTCTCCAGCTACTGCATGTGCTTGGCAAGCTACATGCCGAAGGGGGAATTGTTCTCAATAATGGGTCTGATAAGGGAGGAGTACAGGGATGTTATGACCTCCTTGTTCCTGGATGAAATACCCTTACTTATGAGGTGGGCCATGTAGAAAGCCTTCCATACAACAGAGGCAACATGGTGGTCAAAAGTCAGGCTGCTATCAACCTGAGTGCCCAAGTCCCTTAAGGCTGATTGTGGGCTTAGTACATTGTTATTAATGTGATAATTAGTGGGGACACCATTTTTCCCAAAGGGAATAATGATGTATATCTTGGCATTCAGTTTGAGGCTATGCTTCTGGCACCAGTAATTAGTTTGGTTAAGGCCATCTTGGAGGATGTTCACATCACTAGGGGAATTTATGACAGTGCCCAGCTTACAGTCATCTGCAAGCCTGGTCAGCCACAGACCACTGGGTTTGGCTTGTATCTCAGAAAAGTATATCCCAAACAGTAGAGGCCTCAAGACTGATCCTTGGAGAGTGCCACTTGTTACGGGTCTACTACCAGAGGTGGCTTCCCCTATTTTGACTGAGTGGGTTCTATCATTGAGCCAGTAAGCTACCCATCTGGTAACATATGGGTTGATACCTACCTGGGAGAGTTTATCTTTTATGCCCTATTGGGGAATAGTGTCAAATGCTTTGGCTAGGTCAAGGGAGGTGGTGTGCACTGTCTTGCCATCATCCATGGCTTTGGTGACTGTTTCGAAGAAGGCAACCGAGTTTAACATGCATGATCTCCCTTTGACAAAACTAAAGTGTGCGAGATCAAGCTTTTGGAGGTTGACAATGTCCTTGTTTATAAGGTCCATGATAATGTATTCCATGGCCTTGCAGATCAGGCTAGTTAGGCTGATGGGCCTATAATAGCCTGGATCGGTGGACATTCCACCTTTGAGCAGAGTGATGACAGTGGCTGTGCTCCATTCTGCTGGGATGAAGCCGGTGCACAAGCTTTGGTTGAATAGGGTGCTAAGTGGTGCTGAGAGGTCTTGCCTGAGTTCATGTAGGACACAGCCAGGGATGTTGCCAGGTCCCCTAAAGGCTATATTTTTTGCTTTTGAGAGAGCATTAATAACTTGCTCCCTGGTGATGAGGGGAGTGGGGCAGGTGCTGGGGATGTCCTGGTTTAGTGATGGGGGACAGGTTGGTGAAGTTTTCACTGAACTTGTCTGCCAGCAGGTTGGCTATGTCTGTGGTGTTTATGTATGTGGTATTCTTGACCACCAGTTCAGAGCAGATTTGGAAGTTACCTTTGAGATTGCAGACATATGCAAATAAGGCATTGTGATTTTCTTTACTGGATGTGGCCAATATGGACTCGAAGTTAGCCTTCGAGGATTTCACCAGTGACTTATCCGCTTGTTCAGACAAAGGAGAGATTGCTTTCAACCTGGAACTGCTCCTTCTTGGTCCTGGACAGCATTTTTTTCCCTTTATTATAGAGTATGTTTATTGCTGCTGTCCACCAGACAGGTTTACTCTTCCTTGAGGAAGATGATTTGGTCCTGTCAGGTATTGCTGAATCCATGCAGCTGTATAGGTGCTCATATAGTTTTTTGGTCTAGGCTTGGACATTAGTGCTTGATTCAACTGAAGAGACGGTGGCTGTGAAGCTGCTTATTCTCAGGAGGTTGTAGTCAGCTTTGCAAAAGTTTTTTGTTTTATCCTGGCAAGATGGGGGGGGGGGGGTAGTCAGGGGAGATGGTGACTTCGAAAGGGATGGCTTTATGGTCAGATCTTACCAAGGAGGATGACACTGTAGGGGTGCTACAGTGGCTAGTCATGCTGGCTAGTACCAGGTCTAGGATATTTTCACCTCTTGTTGGGGTGTCGACCAGCTGATCCAATGCATTGGCATTGACGAAGTCGAGGAATCTCTGGGCATTCATCTTTGAGCTAGAATAGGCTTTCCACTCTATGGTTGGGTAGTTAAAGTCACCCAGGATCAGGGTAGAGGGTTGAATCTTGATGGATTCAAGTAACTCCATATAGGTGGAGTGGGCCTCCTGTGTCATGGTTGGAGGTCTGTAGCTACCTATGATTTGAATAGGTGTTTTGTCAATAGTTAACTGCACCTGGAGTGTCTCCTGTATGTCATTCTGTTTGACCAGTCTGGAGGTGAGTGTGTGTCTTTGATAAATTATTTATTTATTTACATTTGTTGCCCCGGAGTGTCCGACTGGACATAAGTCCATTTTCAGCGGAGGCCCAGGGAGAAAAGCTCCACAGCTAAAATAAACAGACAGTAGTTACATTGGATTACATAGCCATTAACAATTTAACATAGCAATTAATTACAAACATATTTACAGATGAAGAACATAGTACATCAGTAGACAACTAGAATCTTTATCTGCGAAGTACATAACAGACATTAACAAATGTTACAATAAGAAGTTCCTGCTGTATAATAAGTACTAGGCTTATGAGCATCTGAGCTTGCTATAATCAAGGTAGTTAGTGGGGTGGAAAGAAAGGTAGTGGTTGGATGGGGTAGATGATATTAGAGTGGGAGTTGCAAGGGCATAGCTAGCATGTTTTTAGGTGCACTTTTAGTAAAGTTTTGAAGTGGGTGCATGATGGTACAGAGGTAATTGTGGGTGGGAGGGAGTTCCATAATTTGGCTATGGCACAAGAGAATAGTGCTTCACCAGCAGAGTTATTGGCTTTAGTGATCTGCAAGTGATTTTTGTTGCTGGATCTTAGTGGTCTGGTGGTGCGATAGGGTTGGAGTAGATTCTGGAGGGATGGGACATTTAGTGGATGGTTTACTAGTTTGTGGGTGAGTGATAGTTGATACCACTGTAGGAGGTGAGGGAGTTCAAGCCAGCCCAGTTCAGCAAGTGAGAGACAGTGGTGACTGCGGTAGGATGCCCCTGTGGCGAATTTGGCGATTTTGTTGTAGCAGGTCTCTAGCTTGTTTAGATCACATTGCCTTAGGTTGGTATATATTGGCGAGGCATAAACTAGGGTGGAGATAAGGTGGGAATTTTCTATTGAAATCTTTGCTGCTTTGGTGAGAAGTTGCTTATTTCTGTATAACGCTCCTATTTTTTGTGGACTTTTTTTATCGTCATGGATATGTGAATGTGAAATTTTAGTTTATTGTCTATTTCCACTCCTAGCAATTTGGTGTGTTCAGTTGGGTATATAGTGGTGTTGTCTTTTGCTGTGATGTTAAAGTGAGAGTTGTTTAGAGTATGTTTGGTGGGTTGGAAGATGAGTAGTTTAGTTTTGTTTGGGTTGAGTATTAATTGGGCATCGGATAACCAAGTTTCAACAGAGGAAAATATTGAAACCCCACCTCCTTTAGCTTTGTAGCCCTCTGTTTGGGGTCTCAAAGTATGGTAGGGCAACTAGCCTGGTAAGCCTGGGGTGCTCTCCGCAGCTTTGAACCAGGTTTCAGTGACTGCACAAATGTCAGCATCTTCCAGGGTGAGGAATGCTTGCAGTGAGTGCAGTTTCATGTTAAGATTCCTATGAATTTCATTTCATTTAGCACACATCCACTCCATTACTACATTTTTGTTACAATTGAAAATATCACCCACTTCCACATTGAAATTAACAGTTGGTTTACTAAACAGAAGCTTCTGTTCTACATGAAGCATATACTTTTTAGTGACTCGCACATTTTATGCATAATGCTGTACTTAGAGACAGTAAAGAACAGAAAACTCTCAGCCTTTATTTTGATATAGTCTCAGTGTATCCTGTACTTGGTTGCTTTCAGCTGACATTGCCTTACCTTTTTTTGTAATTGAAACTCTCACTCAGTAGGCACATTAGTCTGCCTACGCCTGCATTGTTTCTTTTTTTGTCTGTTAGTGAGGTCTCTGCAGTAACTTCCTAATGAGGTCCCCTAACATCTTCTCTCTGTAAGCCCAATGGCCTGTGTAAAATATATCATTAAAATAAAAAAAATGAAAGGCCATTAGGTTCTCACTTACCTAACAGACAAGGTCTAGTAAGCTTTTTCATTCACTTTATGAATGAGTGGTTTACCTATGTTTTATTCTATCCCAAATATGAAGTGCAACTCTTTTTCTCCTGCATTATTGTTGATGGTGAACATAATGACTTTGTAGTTCCCTTAAATGACATGTGAACCTTATAGCATTCACAGGGCACCTGCAGGGAGGTACATTTTTTTTTTCAAAAGCTACACATGGCAGTAAAGGATGAATCATTTATATCACCTAGTTCTCTGGTACGTAGATTACATGAGACACAAAGACTAAGGCTGTGTGTTGTGAACTAAATCCTGCAGTAACTGATTTAATAAGAACTGTGCAATAACAGAATGTGTCCTGTTAGTACAACACCACATGGCTATACCTTAACATTTTCAGTTTGTGAACTGAGCTGTAGTTTATCCTTGAGGCCAGCAAATGGACATTTGACTGGAGTGACTGGTGTATACTGGATGAGAACAAATGGAGGTAAAATAGTAGGCTATTATTTCCCTACTTTTGATGGTCTGAGATAATCAGCACTGGAGAATTAATGCAATTTTGGGTAAATAATATTTCTTTCCATGAATAACTACTATTATCCATCTCTTATGTGTTAAAGGATCTAAGGTTAAAGGTCTTAGGTCTTTCACCATCCATTTTCTCTACGTATGGTGGTGTACGGCAGAAGTCTTATAGTCATGTGCTTTTTAGCACCCTTTCCACAGATTCAAGCATGCTTTGATCATTTGATTTCTCCGTAACAGTTACAGAAACATGTTAATGTGGTCTGTGAACCGATATGAAAGGACTGCAGTTCAATACACCAAAAGGCTACATATAAAAATGTAACAGTCTACAAGCTGAAATGCTGTAGCCCATCTGTCAATGTGCAGGCAATGGTAAGCTTGTCTTCAGAAGATATTAGAATGCACACACCTTTAGTGCGATGCACTCCATAAAGAACCACTGCAGGCTTAATTGTTTTGATAATCTTATTTTCACATCCTGCAGTCTAGTTAAAGTATGGATTATATAGAATGAGTGAGCTCAGAAAAATTAAGAATGTTTTTACAATTTTTACAGCATTTACAAGTAGCGATGCATTCCTGATTTCTGATATGCATCTGTGTCTGTGTTTTGCTGTATTGCACAATGTTTATGTCATGAATTTTGTAGATGAGCTACAAAACCTTCAGTTCACATTGCATGTATGCTAACACTCCGTTTCCAAATATATGTGCTTGTGTAGGTCTAAGATTCATCTGCAGTGAAACATATGCAATGTCGTGTTAGCAATGCTCTGCCATGTGCAGAACTGTTATGAAATTACTCCAATAAGTATGGAGTTTTATATCCAGTTTGGGGCAGTCAAGATAGAGAGAGAAAGAGAGATAAAAAAAAAAATAATGATGCACCACAGTTGTCAAATGTGGGCAAATGTTTGTTAGAATTTTAGTGGTCTGCATACCTTGATTCCTGGAATGAAGCATGTTCTTCTCACTTATGACAGCAAGACTGGTGCAGTGGTCATGGGACGTGGTCACGGTTTGCAGGGTTTCTAAAAGAGTTGGAAGAACAGTCTAAATGTCTGTTTGGGGAAAGGAGAGACACAAAGGAGTATTAAACTCTGGGCCAAAAGTAAATCAGAAATGCTGGTGAAAAGGAAAAGCCTGGGTACAACAACCTCTTATAAAAGGGTCCCTATTGAAATGTTGAGACTGAAAAATGCAGGGGAGGAGTGAATCTTGAACATCACCCTCCTCTCTTGACTTTGTTTTTTGCAGGAAGACAAACCCACCTGCACCACTTCCTATATGAAAGAGTATGACCTCGCATTTTATATATACCAACTCCAAGATCACCATACCTTTGAGAAAAGGGAATATTCTGAGGTCTTGCAGTCTCACAGTTTGTATATATAACTCCACATTTTCATCCAGTGGATATGTATATCATGGTGCTCTGCTAAGTCCAATATTTGAACTGATTACCCTCATAGAATCATTTCCTATGGGAGAGGCAAGAGGGTTTTGCTGAAAGGTAACAGAATGTTAGTCAGATTTATAAGTTGATGAAGTTGAGATCACCCTCCCATCTGCAGAACACTTGTCCAGCCACACTTCATGTAGTGTTTTCAGTGAGGAGCCTGTTCTCTTTATTGATGAGTGCATAAACTCTCAATGAGATGGTTTGCCAGGATCAGATAAATTGATCCAGGTTTAAGGCACTGGACATGCATTCACCAAAGGATAGGAATCGTGAAATACAGAATAACACTGGAGCCAAAGCTGACCCTTATGGCCACGTCACAAGTCATATCTCTCTCTCTCTTGACTCTTGGTTATCCCAAATCATTTTCTTACTTACCCAATACGCCTTTCAGTTCATGTACTACATTTTTAAGTAATGTCAGAGCAAAAAGCCTCCACTGATGTCCAGTTGCACCACAACTCCTGTCAACATCAGCTGTGACTTCATCACAGTATCACAATAGTTTGGACTCTCAAGACAGTCCTGGTGTGTAACATGCTTTCAAGGCTCAAGTATTTTTAAAGCATGTGTTCTATTAGATAACCTAGATTTCACCCTTTCAGATGGTCATACTTCATTATATTTCACTATACCGTCTCAACCTTCTAGACCATTCTAGTTACCACATCAGCTGCCCATCTTGTACCTTAAAACCCGCACTGTGTTCCCTTACTAGTAGTTGTACAATCATTCTTTGCATGAAAGAGAGAGAGAGAGAGAGAAAAGCTGTTTTTTTTTCCCTTCACAATGGTCTGATCATTTCATACATAGTTCTTATAGGTTCATAGGATTCATGGGTTCATAGGATGATACTAGGCTATTGGCCTGGAGGCCCTTATAAGCCTAGCCAATAATTTAGCCCATATTCCCACAAAGCCAGCACCTGTTTCCCTCTCCAGCAGAGACACAGGTGGGATCCCAGGGGTATATTTTCTGTTTTCCATCCTGTCGTCCAGGTTCATCTAAAATAAGGCTAGTGAGGTACTCTGCTTGACATGGAGAGGAAGTGTATTCCACAGATGGGGGAGTCAATGGGACCCAAATCTATCCCACCAAAAGGTATTAATGTCATGGACTAAGTTGACACCTTGCATTTGGGTTGCACTAGTGGAATTTGACTTATGGATATACAGCAACTCCATCAAGGATAAGTCTGAGACGGCCTTGTATGCCAGACACATATCACCTCTAACCAGTCTGTAGGAGACTGCATAGATGGACAGGGCTTTTAGCCTATCTGTATAGGATAGGTGTTTGACACCCTGGATTTTCCTGGTCAGAAACCTCAGTGGTCTCACCAACTATTGCAGGTGCTTGGCAAGGTACATGCCAAAGGGGGCATTGTATTCAATATTGAGTCTGATAAGGGAGGAGTACAGGGATGTTATAACCCCTTGTTTCTGGATGAAATACCCTTACTTATGAGGTTGGCCTTGTAGAAAGCCTTCCGTACAATGAAGGCAACATGGTGGTCAAAAGTCAGGTTGCTATCAACCTGGGTGCCCAAGTCTCTTAGAACTAATTAGTGGGGACACCATTTTCCCCAAAGGGGATAATGATACATTTCTTGCCATTCAGTTTGAGGCCAAGCTTGTGGCACCAGTCATTTGTTTGGTTAAGGCCTTCTTGGAGGATGTTCACAGTACTAGGGGAATTTATGACAGTGCCCAGCTTGCAGTCAACTGCAAACTCGGTCAGCCACAGACAACTGGTTTTTGCTTGAGCCTCAGAAAAGTACATCCCAAACAGTAGAGGTCCCAAGGCCAATCCTTGGGGTGCGCCGCATGTTACGGGTCTATTACTAGAGATGGCTTCCCCTATTTTGACTGAGTGGGTTCTATCAGTGAGCCAGTTAGCTACCCATCTGGTAAGATATGGGTTGATGCCTAGATGGGAGAGTTTATCTATTATGCCCTAGTGGGGAATAGTATCAAAGGCTTTGGCTAAATCAAGGTAGGTGGTGTGCACTGTCTTGCCCTCATCCATGGCTTTAGTGACTGTTTCAAAGAAGGTGACCAGGTTTAACAGGCATGATCTCCCTTTGACAAAAAAAAAAAAATAGCTGTGTGGGATCAAGCGTCTGGAGGTTACCAATGTTCTCGTTTATGAGGTCCATGATAATGTGTTCCATGGCCTTGCAGATCAGACTAGTTAGGCTGATGGGCCTATAATTGCCAGGGTCGGTGGATGCTCCATCTTTGTGCAGAGGGATGACTGTGGCTCTCCATTCTGCTGCGATGAAGCTGGTGCACAGGCTTTGGTTGTTCTCCGATATCTGATCGTCTAGCTTTCTTCTTTCTCACTCTTCTCTAGAGCAGTACAATATTGCCGCTTGCTGCCATTTCCCTTTTCCCTCATTATACTCCTTTTGAAATGGTTTTATCAAAGCAATGTTAGAAGCCATGCTTAGCATATTCCCAACTTCCTCACCAGGCTCTAGAGCAAAGTCTCATTTCTTCTGGAGTCCAATACTGGCAGTCTTGCTTATGAAAATGTAATATTATTGCCGATAGTTCTGGTGCCATAATGACTGGCTTTCAGGGAATTTAAACTGGCAAAGAGGAAGAAGCAGCATATATTGCTAATTTGCTACAGTCTCTTAGCCCCTTTCATTTGACTGAAAGTCATTCACTAACTGGAATACAGAGGAATGCATATGTTAGCCATTGCTTGTTTATTTAAATTAAGTTACAAATTAGGACTAAATAATTCTTCAGTTTCCTAAGAAACACATGACATTTGAATACAGTTTAAAGGTAATAACTTGACAGATGTCAACCACAAGTCGCTGATAAATCCAAATTTCATCACAAAGAATATTTGTATGGATTTTCATTTTTCAAGTCTCTCCTGGGTCTCCTTGACTATATATTATTTTTGTCATGTAATTTCTATATCCACAGCAACAGACTTTTCTGCAATGCAAATTTATAGCGTGATTTGCAGGAGCTGTGAAAAGATATGAGAAAATATGACAGAAGGTTTGTAACATGAATGCATTAAGTCCAAGACTCCATAGAAATAGAGAGAATTGTGTCAATGAAAGCTGTAGCACGATAGGCTAATACTATTAATAAACGTTCTGTTGTATCCCACCCCCAGAAATGTCTGAATGTATTATTTATCATTTCCTAAACATGAAAAGCTTATTTAGTACGTCTGATATTAGAAGTTTACTGAATAAAAAGGAAAATGTTACCTTGTAAATGCTTCAGCAATACTCGTCTATGTCACATAGTTTGTGCAGTTCAGCAATTATGTGTCACAGTGTGACTATTCCATGATCACCTATGAGGAAAATAAACGCTGCTAATTATACAGAAACAACATATTTTACTATCGGTGCAGTATTCGCTATATTATGTGAGTGGAAAGAAAAAGAAAACATGGATATCCTAATTTGTCTTGACAAACAGCTGAATAATGTGTCATAAGTATCTGCATCTTGAAAGTACTGATTTTGTGTGAATTTTAAGGAGTAAACAGCTTTATTTAGAGCATATAAATGTGTTTGCTATAAACAGATTTTCCACTAGATGGCAGAGAATGACTAGTAGTTGGAGAGCAATCGGCGCACAATAACACTGAAGGTTGTATATTACTGCGGCCAGCATTCTTCCTTGGAGACATAGAGATTTGCAGGAAAGATATTGAAAAGTAGAAATACTGTTACCATGGTAACTTTGTTGGGAAATGTTACAGAAAAGGTTGTAGGGATAATGAACTTTCATAGAACAAGACTTTTACCTGAATGATTGTCGATTTAAACTGAAGGCCATCTTATTATTTTTATGATAAAATAGATTTGCTCAGTGTTACAATCTGGATGGCTTTTGTCATTCCATTGTTATCTGCATGTGCTAATAAAGTATTTAAAGAGAAAGGCTTAACATGGGTCAGATATCTGATAAATCAGAATTCCTAAGTCAGATGGCATATTTGTATTTAATTCTAGATATGATTGCTGCTATTACTGTTATTTTTTTCTGGGTCTTGTTCCCTTTTCTGCATAGCTAATTCCTTGGCTTTCACTTCAGGAGATCATTGAGGAACCTAGCCCAGAATCCCATTGTCCCCAAATACTTTATGGCAAAGTGATTTGTTCAAGCTTACACAGTAGCCACATGAGAGCTGAGTGACTTAAACCCGGTACTATAGAAACTGCATCTCACAGCCTTAACCCTTTGTAGCAACTTCTTCTTATCTAAATGTAATGCAGATCTATCTGGGGATGTTACTGACATCCTTCAGTACCTGTTTTATTTCAACATTTGTGAAATAAGACATTATCATATTGCATACTAGAATTAATGATATGTTAAGAGATTTTAAACTGAAGTAATATACTGTGTAGCTTTGTCAATATGGTAGCCAGTAACCTGATTGATAATAGATTGTTAGAAAAGAATTATGCTAAATCTGGCTACCCAAGTAAGTGAGTTTGTAGAACTTCACCCTTGTTTCTGATAAAGTAAAGTAAAGATCCGAAGGAATTTTACAGTCTTGTAATCTATAGTGCTAACATGATCTCCTGTGACTTTAGAGTTGAGATAAGAAGAATGTGAGAAAGGGTCAGGCAGGGGAGTTGTGATGCTACAGACATGGTGGTTGTTCTGATTATAGATTCATACATACAGATATGCAGGAGATTCATAAGTGTGGTGTTTGAGGATGACCTGTAAGCCAGGCATAGATCAACCCTCAGCAATCTATAGCAGACTGAGTAGAAGGAAAGGTCATTACGGTGCTCTGCATAAGGCAGGTTTGTTATGCCTCATATTCTTTTTCTAAGGAACTTCTGAGGTTGCTCTAGTTGCTCTAGATACCTATTCAAGTACATACCGAAGGGAACATTGTACTCTATGATTGGTCTGATAAGGACAGAGCACAGTCAGATAATAACCTATTCAGACTTAAATGCCATGGCCTTACTTATAACGTGTGCAACATAAAAGGATTTCCTCACTGCTCTGGCCATGTGATGGTCAAAGGTAAGGCTACTGTCTAAATGCATATCTAGGTCGCTGACCACTGGGTCAAGTCTTGGGGCGTATTATCAACGTGGCAATTAGTCAGGATGTTTGACTTCCCAAAGGGTACAATTATGTATTTCTTAGCACTGAGTTTAAGACCATGACTTTGGCACCATTTATTAGTCAGAAATATACTTTCTTGAAGAATGCTAGTGTCTGGAGGAGAGTCAGTGATAACCACCGGTTTGCAATCATCTGAAAACTTTGTCAGTAGTAAACCTTCAGCATTTGCTTCCATTTCAGAGAAATAGATGACAAAAAGGATTAGGCCTGTACCAAGGCCTGGGAGACTCTGTTAGTGATTGGCCTCTTGCTGGGGGTGACCTCATCTATTTTGACCACCTGGGACCTATCAGTGAGCCAGGTGGCTATCCAGTGAGTGATAAAATAGTTTATACCTAAATTAGAGAGTTTGTCTACAATTCCTGAGTGGAATTTTGTATCAAAAGCCTTGGTCAGGTGGAGGAAAGCTGTGGGCACAGTTTTACCATCATCCAATGCTTTGGAAACCCTCTCAAAAAAGTCCACCAGATTTAATAGGCATGGCCTTTATTTAACAAAGCTGAGCTGTGATGGGTTAAGAATTTGCAAATCACCTATGTCCTCATTTAACATGTTCATGATGATTCTTTCCATGGCCTTACACATGAGACTGGTAAGATTTATGGGACTGTAATTACCTGGAACAGTGGCTGGACCTCTTTTGTGCAGGGGAATGACTGTAGCCATCTTCCATTCCTTGTGCACAAGCTCCAGTTTTAGGCTCCTGCTTAAAAGTGATTCAAATAGACCAGAGAGTTCATTTTTCGTTATATTTAATAAACATCCGGGGATGTTATCAGGGGCCATGGATGCAGTGTTGCTGGCCCTGGAAAGTGGCTCAATGACCAGTTCCCTAATAATGGATGGGGTGATTGTGGTATGAGCCTAAACAACACATAACTGTTTCCATAAACAGGATCAACAGCTCTTAAAATAGATACATACTGCCAAAAATATAGGCACTTAACATCAATTGTGAATACCAAACAACACATAACTGTTTCCATTTTCTGCAGAATTCTGGAATACTTACTCATAATCGTAAGTTGAAAATCAGATTGAAAAATGCGATGTGAAAATATAAGCATATTATTAGAGATATAGTATGACTTTTGCAGACTTTAATGAATGGTATTGCAAAAAAGTCTACTTTATAACAAATAAATGTTTGCTTCTGAAAAAAAATTAAACATGCATTTTTTCCATTAAATTATTAGTACTAATAGTATACATAGCATGAAATCTGGATTCCTGTGTGCTAAAGAACTTCACAATCATATATGATTGTTGTTGTTGTTTGTCTTTCGGCTTTTCCCGGTTAGGGGTCACTACAGCGGAACTCTAGTCCGCTGATGATTAGTAGTTGTTTTTTTTTTATGGTGTTGAGTTGCCAGCCCGGCACCCAACCTTCAATGAAGGCACGCCCATTCAACGCATGTCTTTCGAACGCCCACTTGAACGCAGGGAGGACATGCAGACTCCACACAGAAGGCACTCCCAACCCAAGCCGAGAATCGAATGGGAGAACCTCTTGCTGTGAGGCAACAATGCTACCGCTGCACCACCACGGAAGTCACAATCATATATGATAGTGGAACAAATTCAGAAAATCATGGGAAGGGGCAAAGCAAGCCTAAAATAGGAACATACTTCAAAATATATGTAGTAGAGAGGTCTGTAGTAGTCCATAACCATAAACTTTGCATGTTCTTGTATGGCAGAAGAAACAGCATAATATTACCTTGTTTAGATGTAATACTGTAACTAGCTATGTGCACAATATAAATATTAGAAAATACATACATACATGCATGCATACATACATAAAAAAATGAAACGTTGTGCAAAAAAGGGCTACATCAATGTGTTAAGCACTTTTCTATACATAAGACTTCATAAGTAGGCCAGTTAACATCCACATAAGCTATATATATATATATATATATATATATATATATATATATATATATATATATATATATATATATATATATATATATATATATATATATAGGTTTACTATCAAAATGTGGAGTGGCACTTACATGAAACTGGCATGGTCAAATGCGTGTTCCCCTCTTTTTCCCTAATGCCGATTTAAAAAGTAGTGTACATTCTCTAATATGCGATTGACGTTCTAATTGAAGATCGCACTACAGTGGGGGACAGGGACATTTACCCTTTTCTTCACTGTAGTCCGATCTCGGTGTTGGAATATGTAATATACAAGGGGTGTGGGGGTCACATCCCCCTACATTTGGGGTATAGGGCAGAAACCACATATACATGTGCTTTATACTTACAATTTCCACAGCAGCTTCACCACAACAGCCTGAGGGTTTGACACCATGTCCTTATATTTCATAAATTTGGAATGTGAACACTGAGGTGATGATTGCCGAAATTCTAATAAACCGACATTACCACATTTGACAAGGATATTCAACAAAATTATTAGAATTTATTAATTAAAGCATTTTTAGTAAACCTATATCTATATCTGTATCTATATAAATGTATATAGGTAGAGAGATATAGACATAGATCTATATGTTTTCATTGTACTGCAAACTGTTGAATCATGCCTCAAAATAAATGTGTGTATATATGTGTGCATGCATATACACACAAACACACGTGTGCACACACACACACACACACACACACATATATATATATATATATATATATATATATATATATGTGTGTGTGTGTGTGTGTGTATATATTTTATACACATACACATTTATATGTAACAATAACACTACACAAGGCAGGCACACACACACACACACACACACACACACACACACACACACACACACACACACACACACACACACACACACACACACACACACACACTCCCTGGATATTTCTTCCCACGATATTTACTTCCTTGGACCCCTGTCTAGCAGGGTGAGTGACGTGACCCCCGGGGTGAATTCCCTATCTCCCATCCAATCGTCAAGGTTCCTTTTGAAGAGGGCCAAGGAGGTGCTCTGCTTGACATGTATGGCAGTCTATTCCAGAGTATGAGGAGTCTCTGGGTCAGGAACCTATCCTTCCAGCATGTTTTGTTCATTGTCATGACAAGGTTTAGATCCCCGAACCATTTGGCTCTGAGGTATTGGAATTTCTTTAAGTGGAGTATGTCCCACAGCTCAGGGTTTGACATGGCCTTGTATGTTAAGCAGAGATTGCCTCTGAGTAGACGATATGCCACAGAGTATAGCTGGAGTTTTTTTACATGGTCACATAGGGCATCTGTTTTAGGCCTGTGATTCTCTTAGTGAGGTATTTCTGCGGCCTTTCCAGCTGTTGCAGATGTCTTGTGAGGTACATTCCAAATGGGACATTGTACTCTATAATGGGTCTAATGAGAGATGAGTACAGTGGGACAATGACCTCTTTTTACTGGATGAAAAGCTCTTAGTGATGAGGTGCGCTACATAGAGGGATTTCCTGACTGTTGTTGCGATGTGGTTATCGAAGGTCAGACCACTGTCCCTAAATCTCTCATCACACTTTCGGTGTGTAATGTACTGCCACCTATGTGGTACTTCATGGGTACATGTTTTTTTCCAAAGGGGATAACTATACATTTCTTGGCATTAAGCTTAAGCCCATGGCTCTGGCACTAAGCATCTCTTTCTGTAAGGCCCTTTTGTAGAACATATACATCATTTGGGGATTCAATAATGGCTCCCAGTTTGTAGTCATCTGCAAACTTTGTTAACCAGAGTCCCTTAGTGCTGGACTGTACTTCAGAGAAATAGATGCCAAACAAGAGTGGTCCCAGGAATGAAACCTGAGGTACTCCACTTGTCACTTGTCTGGAACTAGATTTGGAGTCGGCTACTTTTACAATCTGGGTTCTGTCAGTAAGTCATTTGGCGACCCATTTAGTGATGTAGGGATTTCTGCCCAGCTTAGTAAGTTTATCTATGAATTCAGAGTGGGGGATGGTGGCAAAGGCCTTGGCAAGGTTCAGATGGGCTGTGTGGACCACCTTACCCTCGTCCACAGCTCTGGAGACTGATTCGAAGAAGTCAGTCAGGTTCAGGAGACAAGATCGGCCCTTCACGAACACAAACTGGGTGGGGTCCAGTGTTTGAAGGTTGTCAATGTCTTTGTTTATAAGTTCCATGCCCTTGCAGATCAGGCTCGTCAGACTGATGGGATGGTAGTTCCTGGGATCCAAGGTGGATCCCCCCTTGTGGAGTGGGATAACTGTAGCTGTATGCCACTCAGTGGGCATGAAGTCTGAGGTGAGGCTATGATTAATAAAACTTAAGTGAGGTACCAGTTCATTTTGTAGTTCATGTAATACACAGCCTGGGATGTCATCTGGTCCCATGGATGCTGTATTCTTAGCTTTAGAGAGTGCGGTTTCTACCTGTGTGGCCGTGATTACCGGAATTTGGCAATCTTTTGATGTTGAGATGGGCCCTTTAGGGGGTGAAAGGGGGGTGACATTGGCACTACATTGATCTGCCAGGATATTGGCAATATCCTTGGGATCAGTATATTTAATGCCATTCTGTTGTAGCTCAGAGCAGATCTGAGCATTGCCATTTAGATTCTTGACATAACTATAGAATGCCTTGTGGTTGTATTTGGAATCTTTGGCAATTTTATTTTCGTAACTAGCTTTGGAGGATTTTATGAGGGATCTCAGCTTCTTACTGAGGTTGGCAAGGGAGATTTTTGCATCCTGGGATTTTCCTCTTTTCTGCAACAGTTTCTTCCTTCCGTTGTATAGTTTGTTTATGGCAGGGGACCACCAGATTGGCTTCATTTTTTTGGTGGAGAGCGTCTTGGTTCTATTTGGGATGGCACGATTCATGCACGAGTGGATCTGCTCATACAGTGCCTTAATGTAGGTTTCAGCAGTCAAACTTTCAGTTCCCATCTGCATGGGTGTCATGACATTTGTCACTTCTGACTTGAGTAGCATGACGTTGGCTTTGAAGAATTTTTTTACGGAGGTTTCCTTACTGGGGGGTGGGGTGGGATATGGATGTCAAGGGTGATTAGCTTATGGTCAGACCTAACCAATGAGAAGGTGACCACTGGTGTGGAGCATCTATCTCCCATGTTGGTAATGACCAGGTCTAGGATACTGGAGCCCCTGGTGGGACAATGGATTAGTTGATCTAGGGTGTTGGAATTTATAAATTCCAAGAACTGTTGGGAAAAGGTGCTGGTACCTGAGTAGTTTTCCCAGTTAATGGCAGGGTAGTTGAAATCACTCAGTATTAGGGTATTTGGTTGCATCTTAATATTTTCCAGTATGTTTAGAAAGGTGTAGTGAGAATCTTGGGGCATGGTGGGGGATCTGTAGCAAGCTACAATTTGGATTGCAGTCTTACCTAGTTTTAGTTGCACCTGGAGAATTTCAGATGCATTGTGTTGGGCAACTAGCCTGGAGGTGTGAATATCTTTGGTGAATATGGACACTTCTCCACCTTTAGTGTTTTGGTCTTGGTTTGGTGGCCGAAAAGTGTTGTAAGAGTTGTAGCCTGGTATTGCAGGGGTGCTTTCTGGACCATTGAACCCGGTCTCAGTTACTGCACAGATATCGATGTTCTCCATTTTTAGGAGTCCCTCGAGAGAGTGCATTTTAAGGTTTAGACTTCTAGCATTGAGTAGGATTACCTTCCGATTTTGCATGCTTGTATCTGTTATGGTGGTGGTTTTGTCCTTCAAATCATGCCTAAAAAAGGCACTATAGGAGTGGCAAGAGCTTTAGCCAGTAACCCAAATCCCAGGGGCAACAGGTGCAGACCATCTCTGGCAAAGCATCGTGGTTTGTCGATCATGTCGCCCCAGGCAGACAGATACTTGATCCACTTTGAATGACACCAGAAGCTTAGCCAATTGTTGAAGTCAGTCATTTTGTCCTTATACTGTGGTATCATTCTGGGCAAAGGCAGGATGCTACTCAGGGCTAGGGTCATACCTGCCTGGGCCACATGATAAGAGAGCTCTTCCATGTCTCTTTTCATGTAGTCCAGGGAGGTACATCTCAAGTCATTCACTACAACATGGACTATGGTCGTATTTGTACTTGTGGAGTGACTTGAGTGCATGCATTATGTGGTGGATCCTGGCACCCGACATGCAGCTGACTGTAATTTTCTCCTTGTTCAGCCTGTTGAGTGGGACATCAGTGTGCCTGACTATAGAGTCACCTATGACTAAAATGTTGGGTACGTTGTCTTGCCTTAGGGGCTGTTGTTGGGTGGTACACTGGTGTTGTGAGCTATGTGTCACTTTGGTTGTGACTGGTGTTTGTTTGAATTTCAGCTTCAGAGGTCCTCGTCGCTTGGTCAGGTTAATGTTAAGGGCCTCCACATATGTGGTTTTAGTGTTGCTATGTGTGGGTGTTGATGGCGTGGGGGTTTGAAGGGCTATGTGTTGCTTGAGGTGTAGTGCAGGTGTTAACCTTCTCCTCTCGACTGTCTAGCACAATCTTGGCTGGAGAGAGCTTTGCTTCCAGTTTGGCTAAGTAAGTGCATCTCTTGCAGGTTGTAGTGTTGGATGGTAGGAGGAGAGGGTTGTCTGTGTACATGAGGCAGTTGCTGCATTGCCCCAGTATGCCCAGACTCACCAGGTGGACAGCAGAAATCACCGGAAGCTGACCCTTGGACATGCCTGTTTAGGTGTTCTTTTTGTAAAGTACAAGGGCTGTTTTACCTTACCTTTGCAAGGTACTTTGCAGTTATAGGCTGTTTAGTGCCTAAGATTAATTTCTCTTTATTAACAAGGAGAGTTGAGTGCTTGTATCAGTTTAAGGCTTCCTAGTGCTTTCCAGCATGTTCTAGAGCAAGTGCTAGTCACAGGGGTTTAGATTTTAGTGCTACTACTGAGAAACCAGCTAGTTCAAAGGGAAAATTTGAAGAACAAACTTTCTGGCACCTGGAATAGTTTAACCATAGCCCCGCAGTGCTGCACAATGCGAAAAATGCACAAACACAAGCGTTTTTAAGCCAGAAAGTTGAAAGGCATAGAAATCAGCCCAAAATGGCTAATAAAATTACAATTTCAGAGCTGGAAACCACTCCTCTAGTGTTAGACAGGCAGTACAATTCTCACCACTCCCACTGGTAAGTAGTAGGACTTCCCTCTACCACAGCAAGGTCTGGATAGCTTTGAACGCAGAAAATAAAGTCCTAAAACCAGCAAAGCCTGGGATCTGGACTATACTAGCTAGGAAAGGTGGGAAACGAGCAAATAATAAGAGAGATAGATAGATATATAGGTAGATAGATAGATAGACAGACAGACAGATTAAGATAGATTGATAATAACTAAAAAGCTAGACAGATATCTATACTAGAACTGAGTACAGCAACACCACCTCAAAAAGCCTAACAGCATAACTGGGGATAAATGTTAGGCAGTTTGGACATGATTATAGCTTCATTAATGGACATTTAAATTTAAGAACACTTCTCAAAATGTTTTATAATTTTTTTTGTTATTATTTATTTGCATTTGCTAACCATGATACAGCAACGATTCACTTTGAAACTTTTCACGCTCAGTCCAGGAGTCACATAATAAAGCAAATGGAGACTTAGGGAAACCAAACCCTGGACCGCAGGCTTCTTAATTGCTCATGGTATTAATTATTTGCTCTTTACCTTTAAGGGTACACTGTTTTAAAAAATGTATTACGCAAAGCCGTTACTATAACTTTTGTTGGCTAAGCGGCCCTACTACGTTTAACTTGGCTGCTTGAAGTGTGATGATCATTTTTTTTTTGTCAGGCATGTCTTCAGCTTTTACTGACTCAATACAAAACCAACTCTGTGGTCAACACATTCACTATGTCTATGAGCTCTGGAATTTTCCACCTACTTTTCCTCTAATTTTCATTTAGCACCATTAGTTGTCAGTAGAATTATTTCCAACTACAGGATCAGTGACTTATAATTTCCCCTCATCCATCCTATTTGTGACTTATAATAAACTGGGTGAAGACTGACTTAGGAGTGTCACATGTCTTGCTAGCATGACAGGAAAATTCAACATATTGTTTCCAACACCATCAAATTAATCGCATCTCCATATGTGTTTGCATGCTGTGTTCAGTGGATGGTGAGGCTAGCAAAGCCTTTAAATTATCACAGTCGATAGCCCCAGATCGGATAAGCAGTCCATCATGTACTGGCACAATGCAGACGCTGCTTCTTACTCTATTGCAGAGTACCTGCTGTGTACGGTTCAGCTACTGATGTTTGAAACAAAGTACAACTGACAGTAAAGCAGTTCTCTTTGTTTAGTCTGGCCTAAAAATCAATTTCCACTGTCAAGTTTTCAACTTTTGCATCGCTCTTAAAACTAGTCACAGTGGAAAAAGTAATTCTGCAAATAAAACTAATGCTATACACCCCACAGGAAAATAAACTGTTACATCTGTTAATAAGCTGCTAAACACTAAAACAAATGTACCTGTTATACTGCAAAACAAAGGCAAACTCGAATTAAAGATAAATTGGTGTTCCTGAGTTTCATTTTGGCTTACACATTATCTAAGATATTAAGAACCTTT
This sequence comes from Protopterus annectens, assembly GCF_019279795.1. NCBI lineage: Eukaryota > Metazoa > Chordata > Ceratodontiformes > Protopteridae > Protopterus > Protopterus annectens. Next base: position 1,076,859,583 of record NC_056747.1, on the reverse strand, counting down.
CGATCCCTATTTACTTTCAAATAACTTTAGTGTTACATTTTTCTGTTAGGTAGAGTAATTTCCTGGCAGGAAGTGGGGATATTATTGTACAAAAAATAAGGCACATTTCTTAACATTTTCATGAATAATGAATAGAATAATATTTTTGCACAAGTATAGGGTAGTGGTTTCATTAATTTGTAACAACAGAAAAAGTGTATTTGTATTCAGTGTTTCAAGTTTGACCTATGGCAATTTGTTTCTTTAATTCTTTATATTGTTACTAATTTTTAAATGAATAATTCACTATTTATGTTTTTGTATAGATTTGCATCTGTCAAATAAACAGTGAAAATTGCCAATATCTAGAATATGTACGGTAATATATTTAGTGTAGTGTAATTTGTTTTATTAATAAAACTATTTTGTGGTTATTTAGGTAAACAGGGTATACATACTGCCCTCTCTTATTATTAACACATTTTTAAATCAAATAAATCAGATAAGAAATGTGAGAGTCAACTAATAAGGCATTTTACCTGTGCTTTATGTACAGCAGATATCTGATTCATCAGCATTTAATGATTATTTTAAAGAATAACAAATCATTGCAGCTACCTTAGTATCCAAAAACATTATGCACACCTTGCTAGGTAAATATTCTAGCAGTGCAGTACAGGTGAGTCAAACAAAGGATATTTATAATCCATGTACCATTTTCTAAAAAATGTATCAACCAACCTACACTAGGGACCCATGCCAATGGTAGGACAGGTCTGTGAGCCCCTGCTGAGCAATGTGTGCCCTATATAAAGTCCAGCAGTCCAGGTTCAGTAAGCTACTGGCCAGACAGTGTTCAGCTGCCCAGCGTGGTTTACTTGGGATAGCTCTATTGAGTGAAATCTGAGTGTAAAATCAATTAACATGCTAAACACAAACAAAGAATTGATACACTTACTGTATGTCTACTGACAGGATGTAGTCTGGAAGTGGGTGACATGATAGTTAGGAGGGAGGCTGGACAGCCTATGTATCTAGGAGACAAGATGGAAGAGAAGTGCAGTAATGTCACTTGGCATGGGATCCAGTATCTGCTATTCATGAGGAGGAGGGCAGGCTTGGAAAAGTGTGGGAACTGAGAGAGACAGGCTTCAGCAGAGAGTGAAGGATGTCATCAGAATTAGTGGCAGACTCATAGCAATCAGACTCCAGTGGAAGGATAGGCCATTATTCATAATCTGCAACAAAATGCAGGCCACTTAAGGAGAACAACTGTTACTAAGCACTTTTGTCCTAAAACTATAAAAAGGATGTCTTCATAATCACAGCCTATGCCTCACATCTGGGTTGCGATAGTGAGGAAACAAATGAATTCAGATAGCAGTTGCAGAACCTCCTAGATAAAACAGGACAACATAAGTTGTTGATAATGCATGACCCGAATGCTCATATCAGGACAGATAGAACAGGATATGAGGGTTGTCTGGGTCCACATGGGTGAGTTAACAGGAATAAAGAAGCAGTCTAGACTTCTAACTGGCAAATTGTTTGATAGTGGCCATCACATGATTCAGGAAGAGAGACAGTCATAAGATTACATATAAGAGTGGATGACATGTCACTCAGGTAGACTTACTCCTAATAAGGAAGGAGCATTTGGTAGGATCAGAGATTGCAAAGTCCTCCCCAGTGAAACAGTTGACCCACAGCATAAACCACTTTTTGTAACAATGAACTGCAAGAAGTAGTCAGAGAAGGCTCTAATGTCAATGAAGACTAGGCCAAAGAACTGGAAGTTAACTGGAGAGAGAGTACAGCAGTTCAGGAAGTACTCGTAGCCCTAGAAAGTACAGCGGTTCAGGAAGTACTCAGGGCCCTAGAAAGTACAGAAGTTCAGGAAGTACTCAGGGCCCTAGAAAGTACAGCAGTTCAGGAAGTACTCAGGGCCCTAGAAAGTACAGCAGTTCAGGAAGTACTCAGGGCCCTAGAAAGTACAGCAGTTCAGGAAGTACTCAGGGCCCTAGAAAGTACAGCGGTTCAGGAAGTACTCAGGGCCCTAGAAAGTACAGCAGTTCAGGAAGTACTCAGGGCCCTAGCACATCAGCAAGAGGAGAAAAGGCATCAAGCAGAAGAAGAAAGACAGCAGCTCAGAACAGCATGTGTGAGGCCTGTAGAGCAAATGTGCACCACAGTCAGCTACGGAAATAAAATACGTAAGAAAAACTAGTGCTGGAATTCAGAAGTCCAGGGTGACATAAAAAGAAAGAAGGCATGCAGAAAAAAGTAGGAGATAGAAAAGGTGGACCAGGATAAGAAGGAACACTGGTTGGCTAACAGAGATGCTAAGAGAGGAGTTGCAACAGCAACAAGGCATCAGAGACAGTCTGACAGCTTCTGGAAAGTGACTTAGTATATAACAGAAATAAACTCCATCAGGCTGCAAGGCAACAAGAGAAAGATGAAAAAAAAACAAGTCATCAGACACCCAGTAACAACCTGCTCACCAGTTCACAGGACATCACATGCAGGTGAAAGAAGCACTTCCAGCAGCTTCTGAATGAAGAAAATTGTAGAGACGTTGTACTGACCCAGTCGGCCTAAAATGAAAGAAGAGCCCAGCCCAGAAGACATAAGAACAACACTAAGAAAGATGAAGTCAGGGAAATCATCATGGCTGAGATGAGGTCATGGCAGATATTATCAAGATGTTGGGTGAGTTAGGGGCGACATGGTTCCAGGGGGCACTCAAAGCAGAATGGAGAGAAACGCATATCCCAGATGACTAAAGAAGAATCATTCGAATGCCATTCTATGACAATGGATTCAGTAATGTACCTGTTAGTGTCAGTTGTTAGTGTGAATGAATGATAGAGAGAATGAAAGGCAAACCTGCTGCAATTAGGAGATGATTTTTTTACAGTTTATTTTTATTATATTTGTTTTCCAGGGCAGGGTATTGATCTGCATGGACTTTTTTCAGAGACAGCTCAGAAGCTCTGTCTGGCTAAGTGACTTACTTAGAGTCACACAGGCAATGGCAGATGAAAGACTCAAACCCTAAACCAGTTAGTCACAAGAAACAATTTGATAGCTCATTGATCCACTGTGCCAACTGGCATACAGGAAGATATGTTATACTTAAACATGTTCATATTTTTGCTTCATCTGGCTAATCTGCTTTATGGATGGAGGTCAAAGAAGCCTTTTCTCAGTTATAAAAACACCATCAATTTCCTAATGCTCTAGACAAGTGGGTCACAAAACCAGTGCTCACACCTACTATACCTTGGAAGACCTTAGGACTGTTCTGAGTGTGTATCCCTGGAAATAATTATTTTTTTAAATATAGAATACCATGGTTACCCTAATTAGTATCACATACAGATATTAGGGCAGTTAGTATGATATGGCTGTTTAAATTAGAAATGTAGATGCACATGAAGAGATCATGCTAATAAACCTGTGCAGTACTCGTGTGTACATGTAACATGTCTGTAATGTGAAGTAGGCGTGTTTATATTCAGTCAGACAGAGAGAGAGAGATGACAAGAAGAATAAAACAAAAATCATCCAGTTAATCGAACAGTGATATAAAATGTCCTGCATTGCTGTAACACAAATGACATGGGTAACAAACTGAATATTATGAAGCATGACATTTTATTTCCAGTACAGAGATAATGGCACAGACATCTGCAAAGTGAACAAATTCCAGTTCACATAGAATTATGTAGAGTGAAAGTGATTCTGAAAAATATTGTGCTTTACAGACTCTGGTTTTACCAAGTTCCCTGCAGATGACATTGTATTCATTTTGCATGTTGAAAGAACTGCATTTTGAAAGCAGACTTCATTCAAGTGAATATGATTTAATTTCACCTCAGCTACTACGCAAACTGCATTGAGAGATTGCATGATAGATTAATTTCACCTTGTAATTCTTTTTCTTCTGCTTTACTTTAATTTTTTTTTAGTCATTTGTTAAATGAGACAGTAAACTCTTCCTTGCAGACCTGATCCAGGCTATAATAGTTTAGGAGAAAAAATGTAAGAATGTATAATTGAAAGTATTGAGTCAAACAGAATATGTCTGGCAATAAAGCAAAGTTATTAAATTATATCAATATACAGAGAAGGTGTGCATGCCATCTTCATACCAAGAGTATAAGACTTCAGAATCAAATCCTGAAATAGGAAAGCAGCACCTTTAGTCACTGCAAAACTATGCTCCAGGTTGTGCATTTTGTGACTACCGAGCTCTAGTTACAAACTCTGTTCCTGCTGTATTAAACAATACAATGTACAGCTGAGCAAAAATGGGGTCCCATAACCTGCAGTGTCAGAACGTATCCAGCAAATAAAGTATTGCATGTCCAGACATCAATATTTACTTTAATGCAGAATTTTTAAAGATAAATGTAGTTTTTTTCCTTGAGAAAAACAATACAAATAATATATCTCTTATTCCAAAAAGACTGAGCAAAATGAGAACTTACATCATAAGCAATAATACATGGATTTGCAAATGGTTAAAGTCTTCACCTTATAAACACAAGGTACAGGGTTTGATCCTGACCAGAGGTTACTGGATAGGCTTAAAATGTCCCTTGAGGGCAGCTAGCCTAATATTCACGTATGAACATATATAAGTGTGTGACATGTGTTGTTCATGTACTCAAATCATTGACATTCAGAATTACAGAGTTGTTTAGTCAAATGTCCAGTTTATCAAACAGGTGTCTTATCAGATGTGTGCTTTGTCAGAACAATTATATAAAATATATATCAGGTGTGTTATATGTGTGTGTATGAATGTTTATGGGTGAAGGTTAAAGTAAGGGTAGGAAAGGGAATATATGTGTGTTTGTGTGCATTTTAAGATTAGGGTAACGGTTCGGTAAAGTGATAGCTTTAGTGGTATAGGCATGTATGTGTGCATGTTTTGCATGAATAAGTCTGAGACTGTCTTGTTTTGTGGTAGTGTTACAGAAATGGTGCTTTAAGTTAAGGTGTACAGTTCATATAAGGGATGGGGAAGGGTTAAGATTAGGGTTAGAATGTATTATTAAGGTGGAATCTTCTTCCAGACTTTGTTGTTCTCCACAATAGATTATTAAAGTCACTGGATGTGAGTTATGGGTTAGGGTTGAAGTAAGGGTTAGGAAAGGGGATATATTTAGTGTGTGTGTGTGATTGTGTGTGTTTTAGGGTTAGGGTAATGATTAGGTAAGGGGATAGTTTTAGTGGTGTATGTATGTATCTTTCGATCATGTATGTGTCCCGAGACTGTCTTATTCTGTGGATGTGTTACAGAAAGGGTGTTTTAAGCTAAGGTGTAAGGTTAGGGCTTGGGACAGTGACAGAGCTAAGTTTAGGTTTATGTGCATTCCTAAGCTGGTGTCTTCTTCCAGCTTTTGCTGTTCTCCATAATGGACTCAAAGTCAGGGATTTAAGTTATGAAGCCCTTAAACATGATGCCAATACCTTATTCCATGCTTTCACGACACTTCAGAGGTATTATAGAGAATCCTGATTTGGAAACATGCTCTATATGGTCCATCATTTGCACACTGCCAGTGTTACAGTAAGAGTGTGCATAAATGCATGTAGCAAGCAGAGGCATAACATTCCTAGATTCAGCCAGTACTGGTAAAGGACATTGTTGATTTCACTGACAAAACCTGATTTGCAAATCTCCAGCCACAGTTAGCACCTTTGCCTCCAGCTTGATATTACTTGGAGGCCACCCCAAGTCCCAACACTAAAATTGTGAGGGCTGCACCAGTGCCATAGAGGAACAAATCTCTGGCTACAGCCTAGGCAACCCATGTTCAACTACAGGCTGAGGTACCTGATGATACATTAATGGGAGATGTGAATTCCAACCCAGGGAGGGAGGGATCGAGAAAGCATGGGAATGAACATGCACCGGACATAAGGGCATTGGCTGGTTTTCCCTTAGGGGATTGCTAAATCCGCTGTGCGGTTCTTGCTGTGGTTGAGTTGGCAGCATCATACCAATGTCATACTCTTGCAGAAGTAAGAGGTGGCACATCACTTATATACATTGCATGCCTCATCTGTGGTTTGTGCTGGGCAGACACAACACAAAGGGTAAGGGACAAAATCTCAAAACATGTCTGATGTCTGCCATAATGATTATCCATCCAAGATGATAATCACCTTAGTGATGTGAAATTAAGGGCCTACTGGCCAGGAGGGGTTTATAAACTTGCTTTCTATTCCAGCAGAGATGTGTCCCTAGCCACCAGATTTGAAGTCTTCTGTGCACTGATTCTTGCCTGGTCTGGCCCTCAAGGAGATCATGCTTACCTGCTGTGCATCATGGGTATGATTAGAATCTTCTGATATGCTTCCTTTCCTTTCCTGACTGTAAGGAGTCACTTTTTCTCCCCTAAATTCATGTCACTGATCAAAATCCCAGTCTCCTTTGTCAAGTGAACAATACGTACTCCTCTCGTCTTCTAGCAGGTCTGTGAATGACTAAATTATTCTACTCACACCTCACCTTTCAGTCAACATAAACCATGCCTATCCTCAATGCATTTCAGTGGTGATCATTTACCCAAATTTCCCCTCATCCATCCTGTTTGTGATATTTGTATCCTCTTCTGTCAACAAGGACACCAGCCAGTCAGCAGCCACATCTTGGTATTGATCACCTTCAGCATGGTTGTCGCCAGCCTGCCTTCCCAGTTATGACTGCATCCAAAGTTATGCCCCATAGGGGAAGGAGAAACAATAACTACATAACCAGGTAATGACTGACATCAAACTTGTAACATTCTATATGCTAGATAGTCTCCTGCATGTAAGAAGACATGCCATAACTCATAAAACATTTATACTCTGAACTTTCCTTTATGGCTGTACATAATCACTTGCTAAAGCATTGGATGGCTGTAACAATATTTCCAATCCTGTACTTCCAGTGCTGAAATATTATAGCTGAAACCACATTTTGTAAGTGTAGTGTCTGCTTTCATTCCATGGATGTTAAAACCAGTGTGTCTGATTTGATGCCCAAAATCTAAAATCTTAAGTCTATAAGCAGTGGGATCTCCTTCCAAAGGGCAAAATATGATGAGATGTGTATTTTTGTTCATACCGAGACACAAATTTTACATTAATTTTTTTTTTTATGTATTTATTTATTTATTTATTGCATTTGTTGACCGGGAAAGTCCAATGGGCCTGGAGGAGCACATTTTCAGTCGAGGCCTGGTGAGAAAAGCTCCAAATTATTACATACAATTTAAAAATTACAACATTGTAGATACATTAATAAAATAGATGCATTACTACATACAATTACTTAAAACAATTGTTGATACATAAAAATGGACAGACAGTAGAAAGGATAAGACAACTGGAAGAGCTGACATTTCAATAATACATAGAAAAGACAAAATTTTATAAGTGAGAGCATAAATGGAAACAGAAGTATGAAAGTCAGAGTAGAAGAAGAAAGCAACTTAGCGGTATATGTGAGTAGAAAAAGATAATAATATATACATGTGAGTGTGTAGGGAGGGGTGTAGAGTACAGGGTGAAGCAGGTGAACAGGCTGTATCAGGATGAAAAGCTGGAGAGAGGAGGTGTGAGAGGTTACAGACAAAAGAGTGGGAAATATTTGAGAATAGAAACAGAGAGGTTCCATAGTGGGAAATTAGGTGCAGGGATTTTTTTGTGAGGTACAGGAGCATCGCCAATTAGAGACTAAATGTAAGTTTAGGGATTTTTTAAAAGAAGCAGACTTACAGGTTGATCTGAGAGAAGGAGGAAGATTATTCCATAACTTAGCTACAGCATAGGAATACAGCATTTGGCCAGCTGACCATTTGGGTTTTTCTATCGACAGCAACATTTTGTTTTCTGACCTGAGGTGGTGATTGGGCTGGTACATGGTCAGTATAGATGAAAGGGAAGGGCAATGTTCAGGTTGGTAGATTATTTTGTGGGCTGTGGTTAGTTGAAGGTAAGTAAGATGATGGTGAATTCCAGCCATTTTAGTTTATGCAACGAGGAGCAGTGGAGGGTAGAGTATTTAGAGTTTATAGCAAATTTGGCAATTTTATTGTAACAGGAATCAAGCTTACTTTTTAGGTAAGACTGTAGGTTGGTAAGGATGGGAACACCATAAAGCAGAGTAGGAAGTAGGAAGGATGAGGCAAGGGCATTTTTGGCAGTGAGACTGAGGAAATAGTTATGTCGATATAGGGCACCTAGCTTTTGATAGTTTTTTTTTATATTGCTGTGGATATGAAGGCCAAAGGTCAGTTTGTCATCAATGATGACACCTAGCAATTTGGTAGTAGGGATGACTTCTAGGATAGTATTGTTACACGAAGTAATTGTAAAAAGAGATTTGTCAATGGGGTAGTTTTTGTTGGAGCAAATAATAAAAGTTTTGTTTTGTTGGGGTTAAGGGCAAGTTGATTCTGGGACATCCAATGCTCAATAGAGGTGATTGTTTCTTTGACAAGTTGCTGTAATTTGATGAGAGATTTTGAGGAGGAGATGATAGTTGAATCATCAGCTTATTGGATGACAGAACTATGAGTCATCAGTGTATCGGATGACAGAACTATGAGTCATCAGTGTATCGGATGACAGAACTATGAGTCATCAGTGTATCGGATGACAGAACTATGAGTAAGGGTTTGATGAAAGTTGTTGACAAATATACTAAGGAGGAGGGGACCAAGAACTGATCCTTGGGGAACACCTGTGTTGGCAGTGATGAAAGGGGAGGAAGAGTTTTGCCATTTAGAGGATTGCTGCTGTTTTTTTGAGGTAGTTTGTAACCATTGTAGGGTGGGGGGAGATAGATTGAGGTTGGAGAGATTGCTGAGCAGTAGGGAGTGAGAAATGGTGTCAAATGCCTTTGATCGAGAAAGAGAGATGAAACTAAGGAGCCAGAGTCACAGGCTCTATTTACTGTGTCTAAGAAGGAGATGAGGGCAGTGTTGGTGCTATGTCCACTGAAGCCATGCTGAGTGGGAGAAAGCAGTTGGTATTTAACTAGATGATTTATGCTGTGTGTGGATGCACGTCTCTAATATTTTAGAGATAGGGAAAAGAATGGCAATAGGATGAAAGTTTGAGATGTCAGAGTTGCTGTCGCCTTTATGTAGAGGAATGACAAATGATTTTTTCCAGATATCTCATATCCGGGATTCTTGAATGGACCTGTTAAGGAGTATGCTGATACGGTAAGCTATGGAAGGGGCTGCTAGTTGGAGGTATTCTGCAGGTAGATTATCAGGAGTGTTTGTACAAGGTTTTAGTTTATAAAGTAGTTTTTTAATGGTGGATGTGGTAATGGGTGATAATGAGAAGATGGGTGTGCAATTTAAGGTCTTATGGGCTGATGGTGGGCCCAAAGTGTCAAGGTTGATGAGTGGGAAGGTAGTAGTTACATTGGTGATGGTGTCAATAAAGTAAGTATTGAAGAGTGAGGCTAATTCAGAGGTGGTTTTATCTGGGTTTGGGCATGAGGTGTCGTTAGTACCTGGATGTGGTAAGGAATTAATTACTCCCCAGAATTTTGGGGGATTTTATTTGTGTTGATCTTGACTAGATTGTATGTACTCTTTTTTTGTTTTTGACCACTAAATGTTTAGCCTGATTATGAAGCTGTTTGTATTGCATTAGGTTGGAAGGATTTTTTTTTTTTTTTTTTTTTTTTGCCAGGTTTTCCATGCTTTGTCCCTAAAGGACATAACTTGCTTTGTGGCCTTTGTCAGCCAGCAGGCATGTTTTGATTTGACTCTCTTTAGTCTTAGGGGGGCAAGAGAGTTTATGGTTGAGAGGGATGTGGAATTACAGAATTCAACAGTATCGTTGAGTGGGAGAATTTTAAGCGAGTTCCAGTTTGTATTCTGCAAGATATCATTGAGGGTGTTTTGAAAGAAATGAGACAGATCAGATCTCTGGTGTATCTATATTGGTGAGGATTGGTTATAGAGGTGGGCTTACGTATAATGAATGCAGGAGAGTGATCACTGATACTATCAGGGAGAATGCCTGAGGAAGATATTTTATAAGGGTCAGAAACTAGGATCCAATCTAAGGTTGAGCCTTTGTTTATATTCTTGTTTGGTCTGGTGATATCAGAAATTAGTTGAGAATATATGTGTAGGTTAATATTTGTGGAGGGATTATTATTGGAGGTGTCTAACCAGTTGATATTTATGTTGCCTAAAATGATAGTTTCATTTTGTATGTTAAGGCTTGTCCAGGCTAGAAGTTCTTCTAAAATAGGACTATTGTTTCCTGGGTGAATGTATATTACTATGATGAAAAGGCTTTTGTGGTTAAGTTTGAGAAAAGTAACTAGTAGCTCAGTAGATGAGAAAGAGGGAAGTGATTTGGAGTATGGAATAACTGTGTAAATGTTTGGGAATATTAAGGTGACACCGCCACCTTTTTTGTGGAGTCTGTCATTCCTAAGCCAGGAGTAATTTGGAGGTAGAATTTCAGAATCCTTGATATATGGCTTGAGCCATGTTTCAGTGATGGCAGTGAAGTCAGGTTTGTGCTGGCTTAGGCAAGCGTGCAGGTGGGGAATTTTATTCTTAATGCTCTGAAGATTAAAATGGTAAATTTTAATTTTTAGTAGATATGTGAGAATTATGAGAAGGGGAAGAAGGGTCTGGGTTGGAGTGTTTATCACCACAGAGAGCCAAGTTACAATGAGTTAAGAATTTACTTGGGATGGACTTCTTTCTTGTGTTGCTGAGGTATTTGTGGCCTTGGTGATAAGAAGGGTTTTGGTGAATGGAGAGCTGTATAATTTTCTTTTGTAGGATTTGATTAGTTTGATACAAACTAGAGGAGAGCAGTGTAGCTTGGGAGAGTGTTGATAAGGACAGATATGGTGGGGGAGGGAGATAAGTTGTGTGAAATGATGAATGTTTTAGAAGCAGAGAGAGGTGGAGGGTGAGTAAAAGGAGAAAGATGTTGATTGTGAGAGACATGGCTGGGTAATGTCAGTTGTAAGAGGCTAGGATTAGTATAGATGAGTGTGGGTGAGAGATGAGTGTAGAGTTAGGGCTATAGGAATTGGAGGTAATGCAGCCTATATGTTAGCAGAAAGAAGCAAAATGGAAATGTAGTGTAGTGGAATAGTAGTAGATATGTGTGGATTGAGATGTAAAAAGGAGTGGAGTGGAATTAGAAAGTCAGGTAAGATGAATAGGGCTGCTGAAGAAAGGGAGGGGTTAGGTTCAGAGGGGTATAGCAAATAAGAAGGGAATGAGGGGTTAGGTTGAGAGGAGTATGGTAAATAAGAAGGTAATGAGGGGTGGAGTGTAAGGTGGTAATTAAGATGGCTAATAGTTGGATATGTATTTGAGCAGTGTGGGTGGAGTTAGAGGGTTGTGATTGGTGGTGTGGGAGTGGGTGTGGCAAGGCTAGGTATAAATGTAATGTATATGGGGTGGGTGGGAATGAGGATAGGGTAGGGGAGCGGAGTGAGCCAGAGTGTAGCAAGGGTGAATGGCGTGGGTTTGCCCCACTGGAGGAGGCTAGAGTACTGCAAAAAAATAATCAATCAGGTAGGAAGGATACAGCAATTAGTAGTATATAGCAGGTAGGCTGATAGTTTCCAAGAAAAATACATTACTCTTTATGCAGAATGGAAGAACTGTTGGGGGAGATTTAATCCCATAAGGTTGGGGTAGAAGAGTATGTAAGGTTTGAATTACTTTTCTTAGGAGGGTGAGTCAGTAGTCTTGCAACTTACCATTTATGTAAAAAAGGGGTAGGATGTGGTTATATTTGATGAACATAGGGAATCCCTTTATGTAAGAGGGATAGGATGTGGCTTTTTTTCATAAAGAGAGGGAATTGCTTAAGTAAGAGGGATAGAATGCAGCTATGCTTCATTAAAGAGGGAAGCCAGTATACAGTGAACTAAGGTGGGCTTATGCTGCCATCTAGTGGATTTAGTGGGGAACAGCAGCAGTTGGTACAGTTATAGGGATAGAACGCACGAAGACTACAGAGAGGGAGACGTCCATGGGGCAGTCAGTCCACAAGTGTGCTAGCCCTTACAATAAACAACACAACTTAAATATGTCTTAGTATAATTGATGAAAGCTGTAAGCAATCTCCTACACTGCAGGCAAAAGAGAGTCCTGTATTTTCACTTGGCTGGTGGGACTTAAGGGTGACTTTGTAGTCCAAAAATGGAGGAGTAATTTGCAGATCACTGGGAGGGTAACCTGTATAGAAGCAGTGTAGTGACTGCTTACATGACCAGATCATATGCACATAGTATACATTAGCTTGCACGCAACACTAGCATTCACCATTTCATTTGCCTCTGAGCTTTACCTGTGATGGTGTAATATACCAAAGTTGTAACTTCTTAAAATGTGTGAAAAAAATGTTAAGGGACCATGGACCATATTGCGGAAATATTAGAATAAAATGCTAAACATATTTTCCTCTCTGTGCATATACAAGTGTTGCCTGATAGGATCTACAATTTTCAAAAATATCCTTACTATAAACATAAATCCCTCTAAAAATAATTGAGAGCATACAAAAAATAGGCTTGGCTTTGGTGACATACTTAGTCGAGAAAATTCTGCCGTGTTTGATAATTCATTTATCAATTGTAAATCTTGCCACCAATGTAGTCTAGTGTTTTGGCATTGCAATCTGTTCTACTCTGAGGTGATTGCAACTATTTCTCCAGTGAAAAAAAATGCTCCCACAAATACAGAACATCTCCCTGAATCTGGTTAAACCATATTACTGGTTTGTCATCCACAAAGATCTAGCTGTTTATCCAAATTGTGTGCTGTCAGGCTTATTATCTAAGAAGCCCTTCCTCCTTACCCAGTGCAATAAGTTTATCTCATGCCCCCTCCCAGTCCTTGGCCCTCCTTTTTTACTTATAGTGAAGATAAAGACCAATATGAAGACAACCAAAAGTCCTGCTGTAGAACAAATAATCCAAAGAGTTAAAAACACGAACAGCAGCAGGGCCATCAAGGCAAAGTACATAAACCTTTAATAAAGCATACTAAAACTGTTAAAACAGGAGAAGTGCTTTTGGATAACTTCCTTCTTCAGATCCACTACTCATCCATTCACAGTAGACTTAAAATATACAAAATCCAGTAAGAGTCCACTGCCATTCATGAAAACAGAAATTTATAGTCAGCAGCCAATCAAATATATGTTATTTGAATGGTTTTAGTGTGAGCTATTAAAGGTTTATGTACTCTGTCTTGGTGGCCCTGCTCTCATTGGTGTTTTTAACTTTTTTACTTATAGGATAAGTCACCATAAAGCTGGTAGTTAGAACGTGTCATGGGGTGACCCAGGTAGGTCAAGGGTGGTGCAGAGTATGTTAAAAGTACTAAATCAAATATTAAAGCATATCAGCTAAAGTCCATGAGAGCCAAGCCCCCACATTTTCTGTTTGCCATTAGTTTCCTCCTTACTAGTCTTGGGTGGCTATTCTCATAGATAAACGTTTGGATTATCTGTTGTAACTTCTGAGTTAATAAGTGTTGGAACAGCTTTGGGATAAAGGAACTTTGTAAGGATACACATTGTAACAGTACCAATACGAACTAAGAATGATAGTTTAGTTTGAGTCTAAGCTGCAATTTTGTCCTTTCATTGTTTAATTAGACAAAATTATCACTGCTAATATTACTGAAGATGGAATGAATCTATGTACCTAAATATGTGTTGGTCATTGACCATTCTGTGTCTTGTCTGCTCAAAGTTTCCTGCAGTTCTATACATTTACCACTGAGAGAAAACAAGACTGTCTTATTCCAGTTCACTTCTAGTTCTGACAACTCACAAATTGTTGAAAGAATGCCAATTCCTCTGGGAGACATTGTTGTGGGTTGACCAGCCATCTGTGAATCAGACATGTGTAGTCCTAGCAACCTCCAACATTGCCAACCCCAATGGGTGTATTTTTGCTTAATATAACAAAACAAAAAAAAAATTAAAGCTTCCATTGCCATAAGAAATAAAAAAGGTGACACACGGTAGGTCTGTCTTGGACCCCGGTAAAGCTCAAATGATTGGAATTTACTGTCATTTGTCACAATTTTGTCCAACCGATGGCCACATAAGAGTTGTCACCATGCTATAAACAGCTCAGGTATTCCAAAACTGTGTAAAATGCACCAAAGGTAATCCCAGGCTAAGGAGATTGTTAAAGTCAGCAAAGAAGGCTGCCACTGGCATTTGACTACTTTGACTAATTTGCTAGAATTAATTGGTTGACAGTTATTAATTATTCCTTTCAATGACCTTTTCCAGTCAAGCTGCCAAAGTCAGTATTTTAGTTTCTACCATAATTGTGAGTGATATGAGTCTAATATTTTACACCTCTTGTGCATCGTTGTCTTCTTCGGAAACCTAAGAACAGCTGCCATTCTAGTCTTGTGGGTCAGATGTTTCCTTGCCATACTCTCATTAAGCAATGAAGGAGGACTGGGCCCATTTCTGAGCAAAAGACTTAAAAAAAAGTTTTACTGGGTACCATTCAGACGCAGGACTTTTCCATTTATAGCCTGAGTTATTTCCCCTAGTGATAAATCCTTACTAAGTGACTATTGATGTTTTGCCTTTAGGATAGGCTAGGTGATACTTGTTGTGTCTTTCGGCTTTTCCCGGTTAGGGGTCGCCACAGCGGAACTCCGGTCCTCTAATGATTGGCAGCAGATTTTTATGTGCCGAGTTGCCAGCTCTGATGCACAACCCTCAACGAAGGTACGCCCATTCACGCATGTCTCCACAGAGAAGACGCTCTAGCTGAGAATCGAACAGGACAACGTCTTACTGTGAGGTGACAATGCTACCGCAGCACCACCACCACCGCAGTGGTAGGCTAGGTGATACTATTAATGAATATTCCCAATAATTGCACTGGTTTTGAAATGAGTCCTTCACAACTAAGTTGATTTTTTTTTTTTTTTTTGGCGAGTAAACCAACTCCCCTGACTTGTCCCTAATTCCAAATATGGTATGGGAATATTTCCTCTTATTTAATCACTAGTCTAAAGGTTTTGATGAATGTATATATTTTACTGAGTTAAAAAGGTGTTGATCTTTTCCAGCACTGATTTTTGCCACCCGTATTTTTATTTCCTGACTTTACGTTTGAACTCATTTATTTCTTGTGACATGAGTAGAGGCAGAGCTTTCAACCCAATCCAACATATTTTGTGGTGAGAGCAGTTATTTTCTTTTCTATCACTACTTTGACTTGCTAGGTTGTAGGCTTTTTCTGTTCCTATAGATTCTGCATAAAGTTTATCAAGGTAACTTTAAACTTCTGTCAGTGAATAAGCTGATCTGTTCTGACCTTTCACCTGAGTGAGTTAAGCACATTAACTTCATTGGTTCTCCCCTTCAAGTTGTAATCAGCTGCCGCATTGAAGGAGCTAATAATGGTATGTCTGATTAAACTCTGCCTCACAACACTTTAGTTGTCACCTTCCCCTAATAACTCCATCAAAATGTTTCAGACCTTTCATGAATAATTTAACCAAATTATTTTAACAAAACTAGTTGACGTGAACATGCATTGGTTTTAACCCTGTACTTTTATGATATTTCTTTCATGCAGTCTCTGTATCATATTCCTGCACATTTGTGCCTTTGATGTCCTGATGTTGTGATGAACCTTGAACCTTGAAACATAACTGAACCTGCACTTCAAAAAGTTAATTGTCACACAGAGCACCCATGGACATAGCTGAGGCTGTAGCCTGTACCAAGGCCCCCACTATTATTCTTTTTCTCCAACTGGGCCATTTATTTCCTTGAGGGATAAGGGCCCACAGGCTCCATAAGTTTATCCTTTTGCTCCTCCGAAGGCACTTTCAGAGAAACAAATATGTAAGACTGGAATACAAATAAGTCTGGTTATTTCCTCCTCACAATTATAGCTGTAGTTTTGCCTTCCCTCATTCTCAGAGTAGAGCTTTTTGACTACTGCTGCCCCATAGGTTGTCCTGATTAATGTAGCAGCTATCTCTTGGGATATATAGTTATTTCCATCTGTGTATTTATGGCTCCTGAGACAGGGCAGTTCCTTGTTATATATGCCTCTGCTTCTGTTGGGAAATTAAAATATGCCCTCCCGTATTGCTCCTTTCTGCACTACTCATTTGACTGGAAAGATCAGCTACGCAATATATACATGGCTCTTAACTTGCCTTAGTACCAGCCCGATGCTTCTCATATTCACTCTGTGAGCTCTTTCCACTTTGGGGGGGAGGGGTATCTTTTAGTTGGCCTGCTAGCCCCAGAGAATGAAGGTCACTGGATCATCTCCTTCCACCCCCTCTAGCAAGCTGATGACATGGAGGTTATTTCTTCTTGATTGGCTCTAAATTCCTATTGTAAACCATAGGTTCATGAATGTGCTGGGTGCGCACAATAAGCATATCGCTTTGTTTTAGAAGATCTTTACTATGTCACCTGATCTTCTGATGTATCAGTCGAAGTTAATTTCTTGTAGCATCACTGCTATTCTTTATATATTTCACATCCATCTGGACATCCTGCAAAAGTGAGGGAATGGAAATCAAAAAGGCTAGCTATGTGGCATATTACCCCCCCGGCACTGTCACTTTGGGTTTTAATACCCGATCTGCTGAACAGCTTGCCATTTTAGTCGGTCTGATTTAAGTTTAATTTTCAAATTTCATCAAGCAACTTCTGTTCCTTGCTATCGATGATAATATTTTTAACAGTCTGAATTAGTCTGCCATGGCATTGTTCAGAGTGGAAAAAGTGTTCATTAGTTTAACGTTTGCAAAGCTTCTGACTAGCATATCATGTTGAATTCATGCCCATAAGCATGCCTCCATAGGTGACATTTTTCAGCAGCTGGTTTAAAAAAAAATAACTTCCTATGGTCTTTGAAGAAGTATCACAGATATGGACAGCTGAGAGTTATGCACTTTTATTTATAGTGGGATTAAAGGCATTTGTGAAGAACCAGGCAGAATTGTCACTTGTATTCATAAATTTAAAAACACATGAACTCTTAACTGATTCACCACAATTTCGTCCCAGTAAGACTACTTCAGATCTTGATGATCAGATCTGATAAAGTCTTTTTGGGATGAAAATGCAGTAAATCGGTTAAGCGTTTATGTGTTTTTAAGTTTATAAATAAAAGTGACACTTCTACCTGGTTCTGGTTTGCCTGGTTTTTCACAAGTGACTTTAGTCAGTTTCTGGTTACTACACTTTGTGTAGGTTGACACTGGACTGTCCTCAGGTTATTTTTTGGATTTATAGTGGGATTGTTATGTAGTGTATGATACATGGCATCTGCTGGCAAAATGGTGGCAAAATTGCCAAGTGCTGGAGTTCCACTCTACCACATCTTTTTGTTAGGCATTGATCCACATAGCTATAGAGACCTACAGCACCTTAATGAAAGAATCTATATAAATTTTCCAAAAATTATAATCCTACCAGCAAGTGAACACAAGCATTAAATGTGCTTCAATTTGACCACTCAAAAAGACAACCTCAGACATCATACTCCCACTCATGTGAAGCCAGACACATCTCTTAAATAGTCGCACAAAACACTGAAATAAACATTTGCCCCCTAAAGCTCCTTGTAGTGATTTAAATTACTTGCTACTAATATATTCTAATTCCATTATCACAAAAACACAAAAAAGGGAGCAGTTGATACTATACAATATTGACTATTTCCTCTATTTAGTACTTGCACAATTTTTAATTCAACAAATAAATATACTGCTTAGAAACTGGTGCACGTAAACCCCAATAGGAGACATTGGTATGTTCCATGAGTAGAACTCAGTCCTTGACTATTGGCTGAATGCTCCAAGGACAGCGTGTGCCATGTGTATTTTTCCTATTTAATGTTAGCTAAAATGTACTGTAATTTGTTCTTTTGATAGCCCACATTCCCAAAACATAACTCCTGAAAACCTGAAGTCTCCACATACAGAACAGACCTGACAGAGTAAGCTGTGGGTTCTTTAAATCAAAATTATATCGGTCTTGAAGATGTATAGACCCACTTAAATGAGCCTAGAAACGGCTTGGTGTCACTCCCAAAGATGAGAATTTTTGATATACGGCCCATGAAAAGTAGCTACGTGTGCAGGATTCTTGTGTGCTTATAAATTGTCTGACCATCTCTTTCATCCAAATGGGTTGTACCTTGTACCAGCATACGTCTTACAAATGGGTCTACTACAAGTGCCCGCATGTTAGAAGCATGCAGCACACTAGCTCATTGCCACTTGTTTGAAAATTCTAGTGCGCAAAAGGTCACTAGCTTAATTTCCATGCCTTCTTAGCCCTCCCAAAACCCAACCCTATACATTTTTGTATTTTTACCAGAGCCATAACTCTAACTCTAAAACTCCCACCCAGTTGCTAACCTTAATCCTTGTTCCTAAACCTAAAACTCCATTAAGAGCCCTTAATGTTAAATTCCCTGATTGGTCTCTAAATCTAAAACTCTCTTCCCACACCCTAAATCTAAAACTCCCTTCCTGCAGCCTAACTGTAAAACTCCCCATTCCACTCACTAATCCCAAAACTCCCCTTCCACACCATAAAATTAAATCCCTTCCACTTCTTCCCCATGGCTGCAGACCCTACTTTACTCAAACCCAAATAATGTGTTCATTTAAGGTGCATTAGCTGTGTTCCCAAACTCGTATTTCAGTTTAAATCTGAACGGCATCTTACACGTGCTAGAAGTGTCTTGAGTACCTGACTTAGAGACAATGGTTTTTAAGAGCATGGAACTCAGGGGATTGTTATGCAATCTGTACAAATCATAGAAAAGTATTACTTACTGGTATTATAAGCTTTCTGTGGGTATGTATGTCAGTATGATATCAGATATTATTCTAATGTTTTTGTTGTATTTATAAATGTAATCACACCAGATTCAGTTTTGCATTATTTATATTGATGTCTCTGCTTTACCAGGGAATGCACTTGTTTATATCACTGTTTGTACAAATGTTCAACAGCCTGGTACAGATGTTTGGAACATCAGTGCTTCTGTTTCTGTTAAAAAGGAATAATAGCTTGGCTGGTGACAAAGCACTCTATTCCTAAGTGTTAAGTGATCAGCTGGTCTCTAAGCTGCAAAGCCACATTTTGTAGACAGTGAATACCCATGATTTACCCTCAAACCCTCATGCTCTTTGGTCACCCAACCCATGTACTTAGTGCAAAATCTTTGTGGCACACTCTTCTAAATTGGATTCTGTTTTAAACACCAATCTAAATGCTATTCCTGGCTGTCCCAACCCCCAACAAAGATAACTGCCTTGCAATCCACAGATTCCTAGAATTTATAAACTCAAACGCTGTGGAACAACTTGTTACCACTCCCACAATAGGGGAAAACATACTGGACCTGATCATCACCAACATGGGAACTCTATGCTCCAGACTATAAGTGTATCCCTCACTGGTAAGATCAGACCATAAACTAATCTCACTGGATATTCACATCCCGACTCCACCCCCTGCCCTGAAAACCACAGTGAAAAACTTCTCTAAAGCAAATTTCACACTCCTCAAAACTGAGGTGGAATTCTTCAAAGCCCCCGGGCCTGTGGAAAATACAGCCCAGACCGCAGAATCCTTTATAAACGCATTCTATGAGCACCTTCAGGAATGCATGGATCATGCAATCCCAAATAAAACCAAGACCCAATCCTCCAAAGGCAGACATCCTGTCTGGTGGACCCCAGCCATAAACAAACTATACAATAGAAGGAGGGAGCTACTACATGATAGAGGAAAATCCCAAAAAGGGAAGGCATCTCTGATCAGTATTAGCAAAAAACTATGGGCACTCATAAAATCGTCTAAGGCCAGCTTCGAGAGAAAAATTGCACAGGACAATAAGGATAATCACAAGGCTTTCTTTAGTTATGTTAGGAACCTGGGTGGGAATTCCCAGATATGCTCAGAATTAGTCCAAAATGACAAAAAATACACCGAACCCACAGACATTGCCAGCATCCTAGCTGACAGGTTCAGCGTAAACCCCCCCCTCCCCACCAAAAGGGCAAATATTTATCCCAGCAGAGTGCTGCCCCCCTGACATCTCAGATGCTCAGGTAAGAGCTGCCCTCTCCAAAGTAAAAAACACAGCATCAATGGGACCAGACGGTGTCCTGGGCTGCGTCCTACATGAACTCCAAGAAGAGCTAAACCCAAACTTAAAACTACTGTTCAATCTCAGCCTTACTACAGGATATGTACCCAAAGAGTGGTGTACAGCAACAGTGGTCCCTCTCCACAAAGGTGGTGCCTCAACAGATCCTGGAAACTATCGCCCCATAAGCCTGACTAGCTTGGTCTGCAAAGCTATGGAAAGGATCATCATGGACCTCATAAATAAAGATATTGGGGACCTACAGACACTGGATCCTACCCAGTTCGGCTTTGTTAAGGGCAGATCCTGCCTCTTAAACCTGGTTGATTTCTTTGAAACAGTCTCCAAGGCCATTGATGAGGGGAAGGTGGTCCACACAGCCTGCCTGGACCTCGCAAAAGCCTTCGATACAATACCCCACTCGGGCATTATAGATAAGCTCACCAGCTTAAATATAAACCCCTATGTCACTAGATGGGTTGCAAACTGGCTCAAGGACAGAACCCACATTGTTAGAATTGCTGGAGCCATGTCAGACTCCAAACCAGTTACAAGTGGCGTCCCACAAGGCTCAGTCCTGGGACCTCAACATGGAAGGACTGTGGCTGACTAAGTTTGCAGATGACTGCAAACTGGGCACCTTAATCGACTCTCCAGCCAACACAAGCATCCTCCAAAAGGGCCTCATAGAAACAGACAACTGGTGCCAGAGCCATGGCCTCAAGCTAAATGCCAAAAAGTGTATAGTCATCCCCTTTGGCAAAAACAAAGTACCCACAAATTACCACATAGGTGGTAATCCATTAAGTACCGAAGAAGTAATTAGGGACCTGGGGACCCAAGTTGATAGCAATCTCTCATTTGAAAACCACATGGCCAAAGTGGTTAGAAAAACATTTTATATAGCCCACCTAATCATGAAGGGATTCACATCTAGATCAGGGGAGGTCATCGTGCCTCTTTACTCGTCCCGCCCATAATTGAGTACAATGCCCCTTTTTGGATGTACCTTACCAGACACCTGCAGCAACTGGAAAGACCCCAAAAGTACCTGACCAAGAGGATCATAGGGCTCAAACAGATGTCATATGCTGCCTGGTTAAAGAAACTCCAGCTCTATTCAGTGGCATGCCACCTGCTCAGAGGCGATCTGTGCCTGACGTATAAAGTCATGTCAAACCCGGAATTAATGGACATGCTGCACCTCAGAAAATCCAAATCCCATCGAGCTACGCACTCGAGAGACTTGAACCTCAGCACTGAAATAAATAGGACATGCTGGAGGGACAGATTCATAACCCAGAGGCTCCCTTCACTCTGGAATAAAATCCCAGTCCAGGTTAGGCAGAGTCCCTCATTGGCTCTCTTCAGGAGGAATCTTGATGAGTGGATGGGAGATTGTAGGTTTACCCCAGGTATCACTTCTGTGTCACTGTTAGACAGAGGCACAGTATACTAACCTCGAAAAAGGGCATAGCAAAATTAATTTAAAATGGGTGACGAAAGCCAAACACACTCTGGCTAGGCTTATAAATGCCCTAGGGCAGATAGCCTAGTATGAATCTATGATTGTCCATCAGCTCTAGACTTTTAATGAAACTGGTCTGATATCATTAAATACTTTTTTGCCCTGCCCCTCAAGCCACTTCCTCATTCTAATAGCTCCTTCATTTTATCTCACTGGTTGGCCATTGCCACATTATTCATGGAGGAAGAGTCAAGCTGACATCAACTGTCTTCCCTGGCTACATCAGATTTTTGATGTAACCAACCAAAGCCCTACCCTTGTCTAAGCATGTTATGATGATAATGCAGATCTGTGTCTACAAATAACAGCTGGTATAGTCCCCACATTTGTGTTTGAACTGGAACTATCATCTTCATTATGATCAGATGGCCTAGCCAAAAGTAACACTCCTTCCTCCAGAATAAACAATCCAGTAAAATATTACTTCTTCTCATCTTTCTCCATGCTCCTATTTTACTTTTTTGTAAATGCACTTCAGAGAGTTTTCATTGTAACCACATTGCATTTTTCCTCTAGTATATATAGTCACAAATTAATGCACCATCCTTAGTTCTTTATATTTCTGTGTTATTTCCAGAAAATGCCAATGTTCTGGGCAGGAAACATATTTCTCTCAAACATCCAAAACTATCAATCAATGCCTGTGTCTTTTACTACATTTAATGGTACCACATTGTCTTTTTTCATATGATTTTTAATTCAGGCCTTGCACTATCTGATAACTCTGCCTGTCCTGCCCATTTTCTCTTTTCAGATAATATATATTAGAATTGTGTTAATATTTTTACCATTTATTTATTTATTTATACTTTCAATCTGTCCATCCATCCATCCATCCATCCATCCATCCATCCATCCATCCATCCATCCATCCACAACCCATTTTCCCATTCTTGCACATGGGGTCAGGGTATCACTTCAACACCAGCAAGTGGCTAGCCCTGCCATTGTAATCCTTCCACACAACACACTTATAGACACGCTCACACCTATGGCCAATGTAGAGTATCCAATCCACCTACAACATGCCTTTGGGATGTGGGAGGAAACCAGATTAGCTGCAAGAAACCCACAGGGAGGTCGTGCAGATCCCAGTGGAGGATAAGATTGTACTGTCTTCAGAAGTATTTTGGAAAATGCAAAATATATTAAGAAGGTATAAAGCAATACACAGCAAACTTGAAAGCGGAAGCAATAATTACAAAAACGAAATGTTAGCTCTGACACTTGGCAAATAATTCAAGCAACTTGTGTGCTGCATTGAAACTGTAATAGGATTTTTTTATTTCTTTTAAATGTAATGTAAATAAGTTAGAACAAGAGATGCAGTGACTTATTTTTATTCATGAGTTAGTAAAAAAAAAAGGGAAATGAGAGACAATCATATGTACAGATGGGATCACACAGTGAAGAAACAATTCATGGCAACAGATGACAGCTGCCGGAGTATGAAATAGCCCTAAAGGAAGGAAGCAGAGTTGAAAATGTGAGACAATAGGGGAGCCAAGCATTACATCTGTATTGATACCCTTCTGTTGTAGGAGATCATTTCAGTATAGAATTTAAAAGAAAATTGCGTTGTTCATCACTGTCAATGCAGTCTGAGTAAAATTGAAGCAAGGCTATACTTTGAGGCATTAGACTTGTAACTGTTCAAAGCAAGACAGCAAGCAGATAAACTGGAAATGTTAAACACTGGAAACTGTAACATTCATTTGTGTTGACAATAGTGCTCAGATATATCAACACAGTCTCTTCGCATCATGTGAGATATTTACACTCGGGGTAGCATGTATAAATATTTTCAAAATGCATTAGCACTGATTACAAAATTAATGTAGGGTATATTTTATTTACTTTTACTGAAATGTGCTTGACATTCAGTTTGAAATAATGTGACATATATGTAGCAAATTATACTTACGCAGACAGTCATTTCATATTCCAGTAATTAATTTTATGGCTAAAACAGACAGTTCTCTGATCATAATTCTAAAACAAAATCCTGTTTAAAGGGTTTCTGAATGCTGTTTAAAATCTCTTAAACAATATAAATGTAATCAGTGAATATTTTTATTTATTCTATTTTGAAATTATGCAATCTTTGCCCTGACTGATGATTGTATAATTATTGTCATATCTCTGCTATTCCCCTTCTGGCACAAAAAAAATGCCATCTTGACAGTGTATCAAAGGACAAAAAAATCTGCTGGGAGGGTTCCAGTGCATAAGAATGTAAACTACAGTTGCGTAAAATCTTACCATAATGGTAAATGTCCTTGCCTTCACTGCTGCAGTATTCTTAATGATATGGGATTCCCTGCCACAGAAGCCAGGCATCCAGCCAGTCTTCCAAAGACTTCTGAATTTAAAAGGTATGCTGAACATCACCATATGCTGTCTGTGTAATGTAGGGCATAAAGGCGATATTCAGGCTTAACAAAAACAGAACTGATTGCCCCAGGAGGAACACCAGTCCAAGGAACCCAAGAGGTAACATGTACATCTAGGTAGGTAAAGAACTAGGGGAGTGGAGGAGCAAATACTGCAGCAGTGAAGGCAAGGACATCTACCTTTATGGTAAGATTTTACATAACTATACTGTTTCCTTACATTCACTGCTGCAGTATTCTTACTGATATGAGAGCGTGCCATAGCTCAAGAGGAAACTTGGGAAGACGAAAAGGCAGAAGAGTCACCTAAAAAAGCATGAAGAATTGAACTAGCAAAACCAGCCCTAGCTCTAGAGATACCATCCAACTTGTAGGGCCTGGTAAAGGTATGCACAGAAGTCTAGGTAGCTGCTTCAAGAATACTTCAAGATACTACATTCGACGTTCTGCTCTTTCGGCATTCTCGATGCGACAATATCAAATTTGATATTGTCAGTATTTGAGATGCTGATAGGGACCCTAATATTAAGGACGTCTTTAAAAAATTGTCTCATCTTAAGTCTAGCAGCTAAAGGAGGAGAAAAAGCAGATGCACTCATCAAGCTCCTGCCTGGTACCCTGCAGAGTTTTACAGCAGCAGAGAGACAAAAGAGAGACTTTGGAGTGGTTAAGTATCATTTTTCTGCATTTTCTTGCTGCCTTTAGCTAATTCTGCCTAAAATGCCGATTTTTTAGAGTTTCTGTGATTTAAAAGCTTGTTTCAGCTACATATTGTGCTTATTTTACTGCCTGCACTTTAACAAAGTCGTTTTTGTGTTTAAATTACCTGTTTAACTGTTGTAGGCTACACACTCAAGTGTGATAGCTATTTCTGTAAATTTAAAGTTTTTTTTTTATTGTATCTGTGTTATTTTCTGTAACCCCCCCCCAAAAAAAAAAAAACTTGTTTTCCCACCTTTCTAAGCTAGTATAGTCCAGTTTTCAGGTTTGTACTGAATTCAGGGCTGTATTACAAGTTTCTGTGTTTGCCCATACCTTACTTGGATAGAAGGAAGTTCTCTGTCCACCTGTGAGAGAGGGAGCTTTGAGCAGCCTATCTGTCCCTGGAAGAGTGGTTTCAGTCCAGAAATTAGTAGTTTATTGGTCATTTTGGTGTCATTTCTATCTCTTTCATTTCCCTGTTATAAAACCCGCATTAGCATGGTGTTGCATGCTGGGCAGCGCCAGTTAGTTAGGGTATAACTATTCGCGGCTCCACAAAGTCTACTCTTCAATTTTTCCCTTGGAAATAGACAAACTTTCAACTTAAGCACTCAAACCATTCACTTCTCAGCCTGGCACTTGCTCAAAAATCATAGCAAGCACTAATAAACCTTAGCACTAGACCCCCCCATTCTCTAGAGAAGGACAAGGCTCGCTATTCGACCTTCCCAGTCAATCAGTAAAACAGTTCACTGTACCTATCCAGGCATGTCCAAAGGGCAGTTTCAGGTGTACTCTCTGGTCCAACTTGTGAATCTGGGCATTTTCAGGCAATGTTACAACTGCCTTATGTACTCAGACAACCCTTTCCTCCTACCACCAAACACTACTACATGCGAGAGATGCAATTATACAGCCAAACTGGAGGCTAAGCTCTCTCAACCCAAGACTGGACCAGGCAGTCAAGAGGAGAAGGAAATTACTTGCATCACACAACCAGTCTCACATAGACCTATGAAACCAGCACCAGCAAAAAACACACATAAATACACAAAAACATACTCAGAGACACTAAATAAAAATCTGCAAAAGCAACAGAGACCTCTAAAGCAGACATCCAAGCAACCTCCACGCCTCAACACAAACCATGAAACACATGCTTCACAAAACTAGTGTGCCATGCAATCACAGCCCTTAAGGCAAAATAACATACCCAACACACTAGTAATAGATGACTCTATAGTCAGGCACACTGACGCACCCTCACTAAGCTGAACAAGGAGAAGGTTACTGTTAGCAGCCTGTCGGGTGCCAGGATCCACCACATAACACAAGCACTCAGGTCACTCCAGAACAAGTACAAATACGACTCTGTCATTCTCCATGTTGGTGTGAATGACCTGAGCCGTACCTCCCTGGACTACATGAAAAGAGACATGGAAGAATTCTCTGATCACATATCCCAGGCCGGTATGACCCTGACTAGCATCCTGCTCTCACCAAGAATGATACCATGGTATAAAAAAAATAAAATGATCAATTACATTTGGCTAAGCTTCTGGTATCATTCAAAGGGGGTCCAGTGTCTGTCAGTCTGGGATGACATGCTCGACAAGCCACCCTGCTTCGCTAGAGACAGCTTGCACCTGTCACCCTTAGGCATTTGAATACTGGCCAAGGCTCTTGCCACCTCCATAGTGCCTTTTTTAGGCAAGGTTCAAAAGACAAACCCACTAACGTAAATTACACAAGTAACAAAAAACTAAGCGTAATGCTACTCAATGCCAGAAGTCTAAACTTCAAAATACATGTACTCGAGGCACTTCTCAGTATGGAGAAAATCGATATATGTGCAGTAACAGAAACCTCATGGATCTCTTTAACAGAGACACTGGGAGCCTCCAAACACTGGACCCTACGCAGTTCAGCTTTGTTAAAGGCAGATCATGCCTCCTAAACCGGGTGGACTTCTTTGAGACAGTTACCAAGGCTATAGATGAGGGAAAGGTGGTCTACACAGCCTACCTAGACCTTTCAAAGGCCTTCGACACCATTCCCCATTCTGGTATTATAGACAAGCTCAACAGCCTGAACATAAACTCTTACATCATAAGATGGGTTGACAACTGGCTCACGGACAGAACACACATGGTAAGAGTTGCGGGAGCTAGGTCTGACTCTAAACCAGTTACAAGTGGCGTTACCCAGGGCTCAGTCCTAGGACCCCTCCTGTTCAGCATATACTTCTCAGAGGTACAGGCCAGCACAGGAGGACTATCATTGACCAAGTTCACAGACGACTGCAAACTTGGGGCTTTAATTGACTCTCTGGCTGACACAGACATCCTCCAAAAGGGTCTCACTGAGACAGATACCTGGTGTCAAAACCATAGCCTCAAGCTAAATGCCAAAAAGTACATAGTCGTCCCCTTTGGAAAAAGAAAGTACCCACAAATTACCACATAGGTGGTAGCCCCCTAAATACGGAAGATGAAATAAGGGATCTGGGGACCCAAGTAGATAGTAATCTCTCCTTTGATAATCTCTCCTTTGATAATCCTTCTATGTGGCCCACCTAATCACAAAAGGGTTTGCATCTAGATCAAAAGAGGTCATTGTGCCCCTCTACGCATCACTCATCAGACCCATCATAGAGTACAATGCCCCATTTGGGATGTACCTTACAAGACACCTGCAACAGCTGGAAAGACCACAGAAGTACCTCACCAAGAGGATCACTGGCCTCAAACAGATGCCCTATGCAGCTCGACTGAAGAAACTCCAACTGTACTCAGTTGCATACTGCCTACTCAGGGATGATCTCTGCCTGACATACAAGGCCATGTCCAACCCAGAATTGATGGACATGCTCCACCTAAAGAAAACCATATCCCCTTGAGCCACATGCTCCAGGGATCTAAACCTCACCACAACAATAAATAGGATGCACTGGAGGGATAGATTCCTGTCCCAGAGACTTCCTATTCTCTGGAACAAGGTTCCAATCTACATTAGGCAGAGCTCCTCACTAACACTCTTCAAGAGAAACCTTGATGAGTGGATGGTAAACAGGAAGTTTACCCTGGGGATCACTTCAGTGGCTCTGCTGGACAGAGGTACAGGGAACTAATCTAAGGGGGTGGGGAAAGCCAACACATTCTGGCTAGGCTTATAAATGCCTTTGGGCAGATAGCCTAGTATCTACCTATGAACATGCAGAGATAGCTCATAGGTGGGCTTTAATAGAAGAATAGGCCAAACAAACATTGAGCAATGCACACAAATAAGAGAGAACCAAAGGAGCATCCACAGTAAGTGGGTCCAGGTTACGACAGTGACATCAAAAAGAAAACCCCTTCCATTTGGATAAGTAAGATTTCCTTGTTATAGGTTTCCTGGCTTCCTGCAGGACTTGATGCATGTCAGAAAAAAAGGTGTCTATTAGGAATCAAAATCCTATCACCCACAGTGTCAGTTGAACTGTGGACAGGCATAGATAGAGAAGTGATCCCTTGTCTTTTGTGTGATTAGATCCTCACTGTGAGGTAACTTGTGATGACTGTCCCTGGCTAGGTGCAGAAAAAGAGGGAACTAGTCCTGTCACAGCCAAAAGGGTATCGTCAACAAGATTTTGGGAGCATCTTGTAGGATTCTGAACCGGACTTTCAGAATGAGAGGAAGGGGAGGGAATGTATAAAGAAATATCCCCTTCCAAGAGAATGAGAGGGCATCCACCTTCCATACCAAAGGATGTGGGACTCTGATACAAAACAGAGGAAGTCATCTGTTCAGAAGGGAAGCAAAAAGATCCACTTAAGGAGTACCCCACTGGTGGATAATGTCCAGAAACACATCCCATTCAAGAGACTAAGTTAGGGACATGCTCACAATGTCTGCCACAATTTTCTGACCAGAAGGGATATAAACTGCCTGAAGAGTCACTTGACAGCAAGATCCCATACCAGAAGTGACAAATGGCAAAGAAGATAAGATCTCATTCCTCCCTGTTTGTTGATATTCCACATCACTATGATATTGTCTGTGATCACCTTGAGAAGCCCTGCAGAGAAAAGAGAGACTGAAAGTACTGAAGAGGCAGCAGTAGAGCTCACATCTCTTTGAAACTAATGTGCTCCTTCACCTTACGAGGTGACCACACCCCTGTATCTTTAGGGAGCCAAAAGTCGCCCCCATCCCGTGTCTGAGCCATCCATGAACAATTCCTGAGAGGGAAGAAGAGATGAAAATGGATCCCTGGATTCAGAGACAACTGATGAATCCACCAGAGAAGTTCCTGTCCGAGGCAAGAAAAAAGAGGAACTGTAAATTCTAGAGGGAGAGCATGGTGAATCCACATTGACTTCAGAAACCACCTAAACTTTCTCATATGAAGTTTGGCCAGAGGGAGCATCAGAATGTTGGATGCCATGAAATACAGAAGTCTCAGAAACTCCCTGGCGGTAATGGAAGCCAGAGAAAGAAGAGTATGAAAGAAACAAACATTAGGCCCTTGGAGGGGGGCAGGGATGCAAGTATTGTCACAGTCTGAATCCTGAAAAGCAGTCAGAGAAGACTTTTTGAAATTTACAGTGAATCCCAGGCTCTGAAGAAGGGATAAGGCAAAATGAAGATTTTGCAGAAGGCTCACTGGAGAAGACACCAGAATCAACAGGTCATCAGGTAAGTAAATATTTGAATCCCTTGAAGTCTGCAAAAGGCAATCACAGGAGTAACACATTTGGTGAACTCCCATGAGCAGTAGAAAGGCCAAAGGGTAAAGCAGAGAACTGAAAATGCCAGGAAGCAACAGAAAAATGCAAAAACTTCCTGAAAAGAGGATGGATTGGAATATGGAGATAAGCATCCTTGAGATCTGGAGATACCATATAGGCCTGAGGGAGCAAGAGAGGAAACAGAATCCGAAGGGACAACATCCAAAAGGAATGTAACCTTTAGAAAAGTGTTTAGATGACAGCGGTCTAGAATGGGTCTCCAAGTGCCCTCTTTTCTGGGAACTTGAAACAGTCAGGAGTAGAACCCTTCCCCCTTTGGGGTACAGGACCTCTTGAATAGTACCCTGAGACAAGAGATTTTGAAGAATCTCTGATTAAAAGGGAAGATATTCCCAAGGAAGCTGAGGAATGCCCATAAAAGGTGGATAAGATTTCCACACCATTAGTACCCATGACAAATGATCAATGGAACCCAAGAATCCAATCCTGAGTGATCTGAAGCCAAACCAGAAAAGAAAGAGAAAGGCAAATCGAAAGAGAAATATGACTGAGAAGGGACAGATAGTCACACAGCACCTGGTTTGTCCAGAAAGGAAGGCCTTTGACCCCCTAAATATTGAGTAGCCTTAGCAGGGAGTCCGTTTGCAACTCTTCTTACCTTTAGTAGAAGGACGGGACAGCCTACAAACAAAGGCAGGCTTAGCAAGGTGGTTTCTCTGAAATTTAGGCACAGGAGAAACAAACACATGTTTAAGTACCAGTAAGGCCTTCCCTTATCCTGAAGCAATTTAAACAAAGAAGCAACAGCTTTCCCAAACAAAGTTTAGAATCCAGAGGAGCATCCATCAACTTAGCTTTAATATTATAAGGCAGAGGTTGAAGCCTAAGCCAAGAATACCTTGTCATCACTGAAGCACAAACAGCAGCCCTAGAAGAGGCATCTGCCACATCATAACTATATTTAATAGAATGAGGAATGACTTGAGAGGAAATCCCTAGCAAGAAAAGAACAAAAGTTTTACACTCAGAGCCTGGAAAATCAGAAATAAGTTGACAGGCCAGAGAAAGAAGAGCCGTACCTGGAAATATGGCTCTGATAATTAATAGCCCTAAAAGCTAGCCTAGCAGAACTGTAAACGTTTTTTCCCAGCCTGTCCATAGTTCTGCTGTCCTTGTCAGAAGACAATAACTTGGGTGAAGAAAACAATTGAGATGACTTATCAGAGGTTATGGACACTACAGAGGGGTCAGTAGTAGGACATTTATATAAAAAGAACAATCCTCAGGAAACCTATAAAACCTATCAAGCTTCTTGGGAGCAGGGAGGAGAGAATCAGGTGCCTGAGAGGCTTTGGATGAAGCATCAAGTAAAGCAGCCAAGACAGAAGGAATATCTGCAGGTTTAGGAGAGTCCAACTGCAGCAACTCATAGTACCTCTTGTGGATATCAGAGACCTGGGTATCCCACTTAAAAAATAAATCCATCATCCTAGAGAGTCTGTCCCCAAAGAAAATTTCCTCCAAAGGAATATCAGGACTAATAGATTCCTCCTCCTCTGACCCATAGTCCAAAGGAGAAGAACTTTGAGTAGAATAAGTTAGGGATTCATCAGCAAACTCTGGGTCATCCTCAGAAGAATCTCGGTCTCAAGGCCTTTAACAGGAGTAGAGGACCAAGGAGGACCAGGAACTGAAACCCCATGAGGAGGCCTTGTAGGTTCATAGGTTGGAACTAGGCTATTGGCCCTATGGCCTGTACAAGCCTAGCCATAACAATTCCCTGGATATTTCTTCCCACAATGATTACTTCCCTGGACCTTTGTCTAGCAGGGTGACTGATGTGATCCCCAGCGTGAATGATCCTAAAGCACATTAAGGCAAAAAATAACCCCTAAGTAAAAGCCTGCCACTTACTTTCCCTAGATACACTTAGTGGATCCCTAGAAGCAGAAGAAGCATGTTTAATTTCTGGGTTTCTTTTTTAAGGGAATGTCCTAAGAAGGCTCAGATCCAGGGTGTCAGTCAAGAACCATAACAAAAACTTCTTCCCCAGCTAAAAAGTGAGGAACTCCCCCAGGCCCCTCAGAAAAAAAACAACTGTGGTTCCCTCTGAATGTCTGAGACAGATGCCTGCAAAACCTCTTTGGACGTGCTGCCAACTGGATCCTCACCAGCCTCCGACACAGTTGTGGCTGGCAGAGAAATCCGGCAACACATCCAGGAGAGCCTCCTTCATAACAACCTGGGAAAAAATACCTGAAGATTCCGGTCATACATTTTCACCCTCTTCTTCCCTAAAGGGTGACCCTCAGGGTGGGAGATTGCTTTCATAGTATCTTTACCAACTAGCTTAAGACTCTGGTTCTCAAGATACATGGAAAGGGAAGAAAGTCTGCTGCAAAGGGCTTTTGGAACAAATGCCTGACAAATAGAACAAGACATATGGTCATTTGAAGCACCTAAGGAAAAAAGACAGTTATTGTGGTGGTCTCCATGGAATCTGTCTCCCAAACTGGCATTAACCCTTTCTGAATGACATTAACCTCAAGGAATACAAAAAAAAAAAAAAAAAACGAGAAAACACAAAATCCCCAACAGGGCACTTATCATGCAAAAACAGCAAACAGACATAGGAAGTCACTAGAGAACAAAAAAATGTGTTCAACTGGCAGAAGACAGACAGTGTAAAAGATTTGTTCAGACTGGAGGCAAATTAGTTCTATTTTTGGTAAGCCTGAACATCACCTTTATGCCCTACATTATGCAGTGAGTGTATGGTGACATTTGGCATACCTTTTAAATTTAGAAGTCTTTGGAAGACTGGCCGGATGTTGGGCTTCCGCAGCAGGGAATCCCGTATTGTTAAGTATACTGCAGCAGTGATTGTAAGGACATTCAGGTATACACTATTATATGAATCGGTAATTGTGCAACATTTTGCCTAGAACAAGGGCACCAAAATCCCAACTTGAAAGACATAAATTAAAAACAGACAAGTGAGCATGCGAAAATTGTATTTGTGTTCAGGAATATGCAGTTACTATGAATGCAAATAAGAGATTGCAACATAATAATTTCAGTGTATATACAGTGGTGTTTATTCTGCATTTAGTACATAACACAGAAAAAATGTGATTATGATACCCCCTGAGGGAGGTAAGCAACTCTATAAGTCAGAGTACAATTCCAAAAGTTCTGCCTATATCCTTGTAATGTAGAGGTGTCATGAAAAAACAAATTCTCAGTGAAAGAATTAGTAAAGGCCTACAGAAAAAGAAACGTATTGGCAGAAATGTAAATAAGAAAAAAAGGTGAATAATATGGCTGAGAGGGAATTAGTACAAATAATGTAATTTACTCTAGCATTAGGCAGGGATGTGAGTGAAAGTTGCTGTGGGCAGTGAATGGTATTTATGGCCTTTTCAGTATTAAACAGGTACAACATGGTTATGTGATAATTCATGACTAGATCCCCCAAAAGAAGCTAGCATACAACTCAAATAAAAAAAAAAAATGAGCAAGTCAAATTCATCAAACAATACCTCCACAAAACTTGAATTTGAAACTAAAAATAAAACATTGTTGCATTAGGTGAGGTCCCCTGTAACCTCCATTTATGGTGTATAGGGGGAATGGCTGTTCCCATACCAACCCTTACTTGTATATATTAACTCCATGACAGAACATGAACGGTTTTAAAACTATGACAAAAATAGTTACATTACAGGAAATTAATATAAAATGTTCCAAGACTGGTGCATCATGGGAGATAGGATCTGAAATGCCATTCATAAAAATTAGTTCTCTCTTCATCAATATCAAAACTACTCACGCCTTTCTGAAGTTTGCATTTAATAGCTCTGTATAGTTCATAGTTAAGTTCATAGTTAAGTACTAAGCTAACTGCCCTTGCGAGCCATTTTAAGCTTAGCCAATTATCCCTTGTGAGACTGAAACCCTGCACTTTGTGTTTGTAAGGCAAACACCTTAACCATTAGGCCACCCT